>NC_064810.1:17443064-17743064 GCF_023721935.1 Panthera uncia
CGGGGACTGCCCGCTGCTCGCTCTGCCAGAGCTCCGTGGGTGGCCTTCTGTCATCACCCTCTGCACCTGTCCCAATTAGCAGGACCGAAACGCTGCCAACTCAGCCTCTGTGCTGGTGACTGGCTGCGTCGTGTGACCTCACTGCTGGCAAGGCACAGCTCGAAGGTGTGTGTTGTCTAGACGCTGTTTGCTGGGAGTGCTCGGTGGGCGAACGCCGAGTGGCTGCAAGTTTCTCACAGCTGTGTCCGAAGGTTGAAAGAAAACTCATTGGAGTCTTGACGGCCGGGACCTGGTCGTCCGTCCCTGTCCTGTCAGCGATCGTCACGGGGCCGGACACCTAGTCGGGGCTCACAAATCGTGCCGAATTAAAGCAGTTGGAAGCAATATTGATTTTCTGCGGTTACTACAAAATCCGGATGAGGGACGCGTATGCTGGTGGCAGAAAGACACTGATTCCACCACGCTCCAGCGGTGCGACGTCTGGTGATTTTTACCCCCATCCTGGACCTCGGTTTCCTTACCTGTTAAATGGGGACAACAGTGGTCCGGTCCTTATACGGTTGTAATTATCGGAAGGGCTCATACTTGGAATGCTCTTAACACACCACCAGGCACACAGTGAAAGCGCCAAAAATGGTATATTTTTATCACCAATTTTCATCTGCAATCTCCCAACCAGCCTGCCAGCTGTCATAATTTTCTTCCTTTAAATGTTATTTTAGAGAGACATAGAGTGCGTGAGTGAGGCAGAGGAGAGGGGCTGAGGGAGAAAGAGAGAGAATCTTAAGCAGGCTCCAGGCTCAGCACAGGGCTCACTGCAAGGCTCCACCCATTGAGCCACCCAGGTTCCTCCCCTCCTTTTTCTACTTACAATTTTGTTAATCTGATATACATGATAGTATGTCAAATGCCCCTTTACAAATGTTACAGGTGAATGAATTTAGTAAAAATTTTTCTTTCTTTTCCGGTGTTGAGGAAGTTAAGCTGGGTTGTTGGAATGTCCTTCCCCATGCAAGGGAATCAGGCATACACAGTCCCCAACCTTCCTGGCAAAGAAGGGGTGGGGGAGAGCCTGGGAGTTTGAGGTCCTTCCTTCTCAGTCTTCCACTATAAAGGAAAAGACCGTAAGTTACATGAATAGGAACAAATCACAGAACTCCCTCCTTAAATTAAGGGGACCTATTGTGACTCACTTTGTTGTCAGAAGCTATGTTATTAAAGGTAGAAAGAAAACACAATAGGCAATGAAAACAGATTATTTTATTTTATTTTATTTTGGTAGACTCTACTCTGGGTGGAGGGGCTTGAACTCACGACCCTGAGATCAAAAGCTGACCTAAGACGGAGAGTTAGACACTTAACCAACTGAGCAACCCAGGCGCCCAAAACACAGACAATTTTAAAGGCAATAAATATCAGCTTAAATGTAACATGCCCAAATAAATGGACCTCTGATATTTTTGTGGCAAAGTTGAGAAGGAAGCTTCTGGAAGGTGGATGAGGCACGGGGAAGTGGCCTTTCTTCAGAAAGAAGGCGTCTGCAGGGATGACCCTGCTGAAAGAACTCTGGTAGGCCGAGATGCCCCAAGTGCTTGAGGAAGTTGGTGAGGTTTGATGGTCAATACGAGCTGAGCTTTCATTGGGTATTGATGGGACCCATTCTCTTCCTGTCTTGTCTAAGAGAAGGGGGTCTGTAGGTGGGTGGTGAGCCCTTCTAGGAGAAGAAGCCCTAGGTCATTCCTTTTTAGCTAAATTATTTTTACCTTCAAGGGCTATAAATTCTCGTTCCCTCCCGTCCCCGCCCCCAGCCTCATCTGTACACACACAAACATCCATACACTCCTCCATTTCATTCATTTCTGGACAGTATGGACTGGCATTATTAGTTGTATAGCATAATTTGCTATGTAGAATGATGTAGGAAAGGTCTCTGAAGATAGGTTAAGCTGACATTCATTTTGGTCGTATTTTGCAGGGTGGCACCCAGTATCGTGTGCTGAATCTCCCGTACGCCTCAAAATATGGCTCCTGCGACATCACATCATGGCATCCTTGGGGTCTATGCATACATTAAGGATTCATTTCACCACCAGCAGCCATCAGTTCTAATATAAGACAAAAGGGGAAAGCAAATTTCGTATTATTGTTAAATGACGTTTGAAAAATGAACTTTCTCCTGTAACCACAAGGTGGCACCTTTAACTCAGACTCAGCTACCACAAAATATGTTAGTAATATTTTACTTTTATGCAGGCATTTTTACTGTTTGGGGAAGGAGTCTAAAGCTGAAATAAAAGAGAATACTGTGTCTTAAAAATATCAATTTTAAATAAAATCCCATAAACTATAGAAAAGTATAATTTCTTAAACATGAGCAGTATTAAAAAAAAGGTTTAATGCCAAAATTACAAACAACCTCAGGCTACTTAACGTTCCAAGTGACAGACTTACGAAAACTTACATTTTGAAATGGATAGATTTGTTAAATGTAGCAGTTATAAGTAAAATAACAAACCTGGATTTTCTGTTGCATTCGACTCACAGGGAATCTAAATCCTATGCTTCCTTAAACCTAAATGTTCGCAATTACATTAATCCAAACTGATTTTCATTATTTAATTCGTTGAAGTCTGCCTCCCAAAGGTTAGATATTACGTTTAACTCAAATGATAAAACCTCTTCTAAACTGAAGGTCTTTAAAGAGGACTGATTTCACCTGAGTTATGTTGATTATATGAAAACAAATGCTAATATATTTAGAGTGCGCTTAAAGCACAGGTAATAGCTGACCTATTCCCTGCTTATAAAAGTAAATGATTAGTTTTTTGGGTTTTTTTTTAAATTTATTGTCAAATTGGTTTCCATACAACACCCAGTGCTCATCCCAACAGGCACCCTCCTCAATACCCATCACCCGCCCTCTGCTCTCTCCTCCCCCCCCCCCCCACCCCTCAGTTTGTTCTCAGTTTTTAAGAGTCTCTTATGCTTTGGCTCTCTCCCACTCTAACCTCTTTTTTTTTTTTAATGATCAGTTTAAGTAAGAGCTTGGCTTCTTCCATGAAGGGCTTCCAGGATGGCTTTGATAATATGGGCCAGCATTAAGTCACAAGAAGGCTCATGTCAACTCCAACGTATAGTGCACATGTTCCCAGTAAGCAGGGCAGGAAGGGTGTCGCCGAATCCACATTTTGTGAGCTGGAGCAAATCACATTGGGGGTCTCCCGATGAAATCTAAATCAAATGTCAAAACCATCCTCAGAAGGGCAACCAGCGCCCTTTAGGGACTTTGGGGAAAACGTTCTAGTGAATAAATGGCGAGGAGTGGAAGAGAGAGGATCACCACTGTCTTAGCTGGGAGAGGATGATGGGACATCATGAAGTGACTCAAAACACCAGTGTTTCTACCGCATCAACATATCGTCCAGGTATTGCCTTCCTCTTCTACTTCAACGGGATTATGAATTCTCAGGATTATGAGCCCTACGGAGGGCTGAACATTGCCGCAGACCACAAATGGGCGTCACTTCTGCTTGATGAGAGTGGCGCGGACTGCTGACAGCAAGAGATGCACACAGATGAAGGGGTGTTCTTTCAACTCAGCAAAGGGACGGGCAGCGTTCTCTGGGAGACTGAGGTGTGGCAGGCTCGGCCATGGTGCCATCTAGTGCTAGAAAACATTATTGCAGTTTCCCGACGGTACTGGGTTTGATCGTGAGCATCTGGGCGCAAACCCACGGCTTTCAACACCTCTCCCATGCTCCCCAGTCTCGGGTCTGAGAGAGAATGACCCAGCTTCCTGGGCATCGAGAGGACCACGGGGCATCTAATTCTACACCCTCCACCACCATGATCATAATAACATGGGGGGGAATAGACATTTAGGTTTCTAATCCGTTGTATTTTTAAGACTTTTAAATCCGCTGTTGATTGCACGACATCCTCAGAAACATTCCAACGGCCTAAACCCGCACTGGCCAGGCCCCAGCTTGTGCTTTCAGCGATGGCCATTGGCTCCACGGGAGGGGGGTGGGGTCTCTCTCCTCTCAACCCTAAGAGAAACAAACAAGAAGCAGCCAAGTGAGACTTTTCTCTTTTCTATATTTGACACACAGTCATCTGTATTCGTTTCCTCGGGCTACCGTCACTAAGTACCACAAAGTAAATGAATTAGAACAATAGGCATTTGCCCTGTCACAGTTCTGAAGACCAGAAATCCCAAACCAAGGTGTCAGCAGGTCATGTACCCTCTGAGACTCAGGGAAGAACCCTTCTTTGCCTCTTCCTAACTTCTGGTTGGGCCACCTTGGCTTGCAGCTACATCATTCGATCTCCGCCTCCATTGTCACATGGTGCTCTGTGTGTGTGTGTCTGTCTTTGCATCAACCTTCCCTCTTTTTAGAAGATATCAGTCATATCGGGTTGGGCCCAGCCTACGTCCATTTGCTTATATCTGCAAAGACCCTTTTTCTGTAAGGTCACATTCACAGGTACAGGGTTAGGACTTCAACATATAATTTTAGGGATCGCAATTCAACCTATAAAACCATCCGGGTATTTTGGCTGAGGGATAGACAGCGCAAAATCGGACTGACTTTTTAACAATGCTCTGTAGCATTCATATTGATTTTCGAAGTATTTTTGCTCCAGTTAACTAGTTGTCTCCTCTCTAGAGTTCTCTGAGATACAGAAGTCAATATAGTTATCCCGCACTTGCCGGACAAGGAGCCTAGAAGACATTTAGCAATCTTGCAGACTCCACCAAGTTAGGAACAAATTGGCTCTCTTCGCCACGCTCCCCTCCAAAAAACAAACAAACCGAACAAAAGAACTTCAGAACAGCTCTATGACTCAACTAACAGTGAATAATGTTTCTAGATAATTACTTCAAAAGTCACATTATGAATTTGGATTTATCAAAGTGATGCCTTGGGCAGTATTGCTAAAAGAGGGGACAGATGTGTAGCACTTGTGTGAACTTTACCTTAAGAATTGACTTCAGTTTCAGACTGTCCTTCCTTGGTGCTAAAATTCTACCATAACATTTATATAGTTATGATATTTTAGATAGGTCCCAGGTAAAGAAGGATTGTCTTACATAACATTTACAGATAACTGATTATTTTTAAAAATATATTCAGGGGCGCCTGGGTGGCTCAGTCGGTTAAGCGTCCGACTTCGGCTCAGGTCATGATCTCGCGGTCCGTGGGTTTGAGCCCCGCGTCGGGCTCTGTGCTGACAGCTCAGAGCCTGGAGCCTGTTTCAGATTCTGTGTCTCCCTCTTTCTCTGACCCTCCCCTGTTCATGCTCTCTCTCTCTCTCTCTCTCTGTCTCAAAAATAAATAAATGTTAAAAAAATTTAAAAAAAAAATTAAAAATACATTCAACTTAGTGTAAGAAATCAAATGCTTTGCCGAAAACTGAAAATAAATGTATAGTGCTGTCATCAAAATGAAATAAAATTTTTGATCTACCATTTTAGTTAGCACTAAGTTGTTGCAAAACATCAACATAGTTCGCTAAAAACACATTAAACTAATTAATTCAAAATTGGAAGCACCTCATGTAGATGACCCAATTATCCGTGGAGACAAGACAGTGATAATTTCCTTTTAATTTAACCATCGCTAAGGGAAGTTATATTTAACTCTGACTCTAAATTCACAAAACAAAATCAGAAAAAAAGCTCAAATTGCTCGATAATTAATTATAACTGATGTAGTTAAAACAAATAATTAGTTTCCATTTGATTTATGAACAGTCAAAGTAATTTGCTTGGAAGTCAATGACAGAGAATATAAAAAAAAAAGCAAGAGATAGGTATGCTGCTTCATTTTTAGAAAAATACACAAGCAATCATTCAGTCTCTGAAAGAAATCCATTCGTGCCTTCCCCAGTTGGCTGGACTGTGATACAAGCACAGTCTACAATTAACACTGACTCGTCCAAAGTCTAGGTAGCAGGTGGTACTGTTACAGGGAGTAAGGGTGGAACAGCCTCTGAGTTAAATGCTCACCTCAACGATTTTCTACCAGGAGTAAATCATTTTACCCTTCTAATCTTTGCCTTTTTCAACTACAAACCGGGAGTGGCAATAATAATAGCACCTAATTATGACAGAGAACATACTATGTCTTTTCCAGAGAATTTCATCTTCTGTGGCCACACAGGTAGACGTCCCAGCTCCCCTTGAGTCAACTTGATGCTGTTAACAAATTCTGGCCAATGGCATGGGAGCAGAAAAGATATATGCCGTCATTTCTAGTCCTGGCAACGGAAACGTTCCAGGAGACCTTCCACATTTGTTCACGGGCTGGCCATCTTACATGCAGATGACCCAGGACCGGAAGTGGAAGCTTGGGGTAGGGATGGTGGAGATACTAGTTTGAAGAAGCCCAGAATCACTAGAATCTGCAATCACCATTTGAAGAATAGGCATTGTAAAAAAGGCAAGAAATAAAACTACTTTTGGTAAGCCACTGAGATTTTGAATTGCTCGGTAAGGCACATATTCAAGTCATGTACTCAAATAATACATCACCTCATAAGGTTGTTGTGCGATTGAGAGATTGAATGATGAGACTGCGATCATTGTGCCTCCAATCAAGTGAATTTTCAGTAATGCATGGATATTATTACTATTTAAAGGCCAAAGAAATGTATATATCCTGTTGGGCATTATGGCCTTGGTAATAGTTAAAATGTCTTGAGAAAAATATACAAATTCTAGAATACATAAAATTATGTTATTTAATGTGAGATAATATCACTCTTTATCTCCTGACATTGCACCCGGTAGAGCGTTGGTATTCATTAGGGGTTGAATTAATGATAGTTTCAATGAATAATTTCACGTATGAATTCAGTATAGTCAAGGAAATGTCTCCTGTTTAGTTGTACTGGACAGGGGTCATGTACCCTATAGAGATCTTTGGAGACTCAAGAGTGACAAAGATGCTTGACACTAAGAGGGAGAAGGAACCCAAAGGTAGCTTCAATTAAATGGCCCATGTGCTATTTCTTACATTACATGGTGAACGCTTGACTGTTTGCGTGATTATTACCTATCCGATTTGCATATGCTTTCTTATATTCTGTCTCCAGGTCACTATGGTGAGTGATTTAATAAAAGAAAAATAATATTCAATATAGATGATTCTAATTATAGAGAAGTCTTGGAAGGGGTTTGTCATCAGTGTTTATTAAATGAGCCATTGTGGCAACTATCAAGATAAATGACCTGGATATAGAAGTGCTTCTGACGTTCAAAACCCACAGTCAGCTCTTGGCGGTAACTGAGAGATTGACAACTGAGAACAAGTGAGAATAGAAAACATTTGCGGAAGAAAGGAAATTTCAGGCAAGGAATGTGATAGTGAATACCCTGGCAAGAATTCCCAGAACGCCAGTCCCAGACCTGCCACTCGCCATGGGTTTAGGGGCAGATAATCTCTCAGAGGCTCCATTCTCTGGTGCATAAAATCATGGGATTAGATTCACTGGCTAATTTTGTAATGATTCGCAGTCATTATTTGTTCAATATCATCATTATCAACATCAGTCTTCGCTGCACCATGTGTGTGGGAGAAACAGTCAGTTATAAGAGTTCCTGCTGATAGCATGCTAGATAAATTCACCTTTTAACTGTGTAATTTTTTCTTAATACATAAATAGTTGCTTACCACAGAAGCCAAGTGATGTCGAATAGTAAATTGAAAGACAAATGGAGACTAGAATATTTTATTCGTACCTAATTGGCCATACACAGTTTGTACATCTTCCAAACAAACAAATGCAGGATACGGCATGTATTCTAATGAGCCACAATAACAATAGAAGCAGTGTGTGGGGGGGAAATGGATCCAGCAAGAGAAAGATGATTTGAAGATGTATTTATGGCACACCTATGACTCCAGTTCCTAGGCAACAGGGTCTCGTTCGAACAGAAAGGAAGGTAGATAATTATAGCCTACAGTGTATTTGGTCTGCTGTGCTTGAGGAAGGGTATCCGCAAGAAATAAGAGGATACCTGGATCCTAAAGGGTCATTTCATGTGTCTAATTTTAAGTGGAATATCTTGAGCGAATCACAGCACCTTTCATTTAAAGTACAGTCTCCCCTGACGGTTTCTGCACCCAAGCTAGACCTGCACCCCCGGCCCTCCCTCGCATATCCCCCTCTGCTCTGCATCAGTGGGCTCCGCTCTGCGGTGCTCTCTGTTAGCCAAAGTCAGCAACTATTTTTAGGAGACGCTGATGAAAAGAAAAGGATTCATGAGCATGCGTAAGGAAAATACAATTTCCTGGCAGTTTATTGAAAGGAGCCCTTTTCTTTTCAATCCAGAAAATCCCTTGCTATTCAAAGAGAATCGGCTCCAGATTTTGTCTGGCTTTGTTTTGCTTTCTCTAGGTGTCGGACACAAGAGTTCAGGAGAAACACCCAGGCGAAAACAGAGCACACAGCTCAGGCAACGTGGAGACAAATCAAATCCTGTCTCAGGTCTGTGAGAAAAATACCAACCAGTATGGGCAAAATTATGAGCCGTTCCCCAACATGTTCAATTTCAAATCCAAACTAATTACGTATCAACTTGTTTGAAAAATAAACTTTAAGAATCACTCTCTTAATGCACTTAATGCACATTCACAAATACTTGTGGAGCGTCCAGTTTCTGTCAGACTGTTTGGGGCCCCGAGGAACTGACGGTGGGGGCAGACCAGAGGCATCACGAGTCCACATTCACAGAGCTTCTCCGTGGAAGAAAGTGGAGAAAGATACTCAACCAACAAACTCATAAGTGAGCAGCTAAATACAATTGTGATCACATCCAAGGAAGGAAAAAAGATGCAGTTTCTCTAAAAGCCAGTAACAACAGAGCGTGCTTTGGTCTGTGTGGTTAGGCAAGTTCCCTGGGAAGGGGATTTATGCCAAAGTCTGAAAGATGAAACACCCTCCTCCAGGAGTCAGAGAGGGGAACGGCATTTCATGCAGAAGGAAGAGCATGTACCAAGGCTCTGACGTCAAAGAAAGCCTTGTCATTTCCAGTAGAAGAGAAAGGACCATCAGGGCTATAGAGTATGGGTCGAGGGGCAAGGTGAGGTGGGGAGAATGTGAGGTACACGCTGAGACTGCAACGGTGATGGCTGGACATTCAACTCTTGCTAAGCAGTTCGTATTTCCAAGTGCAGTGAAAGACCAACTTACGGTTTACACGGGCCAATGATATGGTCTATTTCACTGTGAAAAGAATGGACCGGGGAGTTCAGAATAAAAGCAGAGATACAAGTTGGAAGACTCCACGGCAATAATCCAGGGGGGAACATATTGTGTCGTTCAAGGTCTGGTGAGAAAAGCGGAATCCACTCAAAGTATCTTAACATGAGGGAATTTAATGCAAGGAATTGGTTATCCCTATAATGGAATCGATGAGGAGTGAAACAGGAGATGACAGTGAGATACTCCATGGATGAACAATATCAAGAAGCCACTAGCATCCCAAAGCCGGAGGGTCAGCGGGAGGAGGTGATATCAGCAGAATGCAAGGCTGCATCACTGGGTGGAAGCAGGAACCACAGCGGAACAGTTCAGAAGGAGCTGAAGCCAGGATGGGGATGAGGCGATTTTGAAGGGTGGAGCCCAAGGCAAGAGGCATCGTCTGACACTGTCACTCACCCCAAAATGCTTCCCACTGACAAAGTCCAGCTGGAATCCAGCTTCCCCTGGAGCCTGGGAAATTCAGACCGCAGGAACCAGCCACGTTCAATGGAGAAGAGAACAATGGAAGGACGAACAGACCAGGAACCGCCTGTAGGCTTGGAGGGTAGAATCCAGTACAACTGGAAGATTAAGTGAAGAGAGAAGCAGAAACGTGGAGTTAAGCAGGACCTGTGTGTCTCCGGCGTAAACACCTAGGTAGATGGTGATAACGTTGACTTACAAATGACAGAGAAAGAGAAGCGAGTTATAATGGCCAGGGGCCCAGTTTGTGATATGTCAGATTTGACAAGCCAGTGAAGCATTGGTATGGAGAAGTCAAAGAGGATTGAAAAGAGAAAGTTAGCTAGAAAGAAAATAGTCAGTGATAGACGCAAGTTCAGAACAGCATTGATATGTTTGTAAGGGGGGTGGAATGGGATTTGGGAGGTATAAAGAAGGTTCATCTCCATTGAATTATTTTACTTTTTACAAGTTGTAGGGGCACCGGGGTGGGGGGGGGCGGGGCTCAATCCGTTAAACCTCTGACTCTTGATTTTGGCTCAGGTCACGATCTCATGGTTCGTGGAATCCAGGCCTACACTGGGATCCGTGCTGATAATGTGAAGCCTGCTTGGGATTCTCCCTCTCCCTTTGCCCCTACTAACAAGCTCTCTCTCCGTCTCCGTCTCTGTCTCTCTAAAAATAAATAAACATTAAAAGTAAAAATAAAAAGTTATAAGGCACGACGATAGCTATACTTGTGGAGAGCATAGCTTGAGGTATAGAGCTGTCAGAGCGTGATATCATATACCTAAAACTAATGTAACATTGTATGCCAATGATACTTGAATTAAAAAGTAAGTAATTATAAAGAAGTTAGGAAGCAAATTTTTCAAAATGCTAAGACTTTACAAAATCAGGTGGGAAGTACCTGAATGACCATTATGTTATTCTCTATCTTTTTATTATTGCTTAACACACATACTACTAGCAACAAAGAAAGACCGGATGGGACAAAGGCATAGAGACGGCAGGTGCAGACTGGCTTTGGACAGTGTTTGGCTGTAAAGGAGTGAAGAGAATTTGCATCAGGAAGATAGGCATTAAGGGAAGGTTTGTTTGCTTTCAGTTTAGTTTTGGTTTTTTAATATCAACGCTACCACAGGGTATTTCTCTGCTGAAGGAAATTATTTTGCAGAGAGAGAGATTTAAGGATGCCTGGTCCAGACATGATAAAGCAAGGGGTGTGATCCTTGAGGATGTGAGAGGGGCTTTTACCCAGAGCACACGTAAAGGTGTGGCCTTTATAGAAGGAGAGAAGCTGAGTTAATTAACCGGAGTAAGTCTCCAGGAATAGTTGTTTAAATTTATAAAGAGATCTTCGCAAGTCACGTCAAAAATATAGCATTCAAAATTCGTTGTTTTAATACAAAATGGAAACACAAGAACTATTTTCCTTTACTACAACTAGATCTTATTTTAAGTGATTTTCACTAGAACATGAAATTGGGGGAGTGTGTACAGGTTTATGTACTGATTTCTTTCTTTCAGAAAACCTACCGTAAGCAGATAACTTCATTATATCGTTGGTTTAGTTACCCTGAAGGCAGACAGGAGTCCTTAGCATTTCATTACTGTGAAATGTCAGCATACACAGGATGATAGGAAATGAGACCCCAAAAAAGATCCCAAGTAATTTTCTGCTTTGTTTCTTTCCCTCAGAAGAAGCGTAAACACTATGTCTCTCTCAAAGTTAAAGCTCAGTCCTACCAATGGAAGATAGTCGGCAGAAGGAGAAAGACCATCTTGTCATGATTCTCTGCAAAATCCATCAGATGACCTTTCTGTCAGGAGGCAGTTCAATCATTGTCATCCCATTGTTTATTAAGTAGGAGCATATTCTCCCTAAGTAATCATAGTTTTATAGTCTTGCATATGAACCAATACTCCAGCTGCCTCTCCCAGAAAGGTTGCCTAAAACCCCCTCATTTCACACCTCATTTGCACCTTTGCAAGAAACAACCATGTTGAAATTGAGCAGAAAAGGTAATTAAAATCGAGTCCTTTTATATTGAAACCAATTTTGCTGTAGGTTAAATACGTTGAGGGGAGGTCTGTGGTTGGAGCTTAAAGACCTTAGTAAAATGGCGTCATTTCTGTTTCCTACAGATCCAGTAATGGAGACAGATCATCCCCCTCTCTCCCAGCATTGAAAGGGACATTTCAAAGCAACGGATGATAAAGGCCAACTAGCAGACAGAGAGTAGGCCAGAAATTACACAACATCTCTATAAGATTCATGGGTGGTAAGCAAAATAACGGTCCCCAAGGAGTTTCACATTATACTGCCCGGACCAATGAGCGTGTTGCCTTGCATAGAAAAAGGCGCTTACTTTGCAGATGTGATTAAGGATGTCGAGAAGCAAAAATTCACCTGGATTGTCTGGGTGAGCCCGATACAATCACAAGGGTCAAGCGGGATACCAGTGAGACAGGAGGGTCAAGTTCAGAGAAGTTGTAATGCAGAGGTCAGAATGATATGCAGGGCCATAAGTCAAGGAATAGGGCCAACTCTTGGGCCTAGAGGAGACAAGGAAAGAGATTCCCCATTACAGCCTCCACGAGGAACACAGCCCCATGATCCATTTCAGACTTCTGACCTCCAGAACTGTAACATGATACGTGTGTGTTTTTCCAGCCACCACGTTTGTGTCATTGTTGTGGCAGCAGGGGGAAACTACTAGAACATATATAAAGTTCTGAACACAATGCCGGCCACACAGCCTTATTTGAAAATAATGAATTATTATTACCATCGAATATTTTTCTTATTCTACCTTGCTTTATAGATTTTGCTAGTTTGCCATTGTTCAATTCTAGATATTTGTAGAAATAAACTTTCTATTCTAATTGGTATCATTTTCCAGTATGGAATCTTAAAAAAAAAAAAAAAAAAAAAAAAACCTCTCCCCTGTTTTAGAGATTATTAGAAACAGAAAACAACAGCACTGTTTTGACAATTGTCCTTGTGTTAGAAATGACAGTTTCACTAACCAACTAAAAAATGCTAAATTCTTGTATTCATTCACGTAGAAAGTTGGACTGCTAATTTTGTGATGTATTTGGAAGCACAGGGGGTATGGTACTTCTCAGGGGATGAACAGGTGACATGTATATGAATTCCTCCTTCTTTTCCTTTGATCTCTAAAAATATCTGGATGCTGTAATGAATTTTTGTTTAAGTGGAAACTATCCCAGGCTTTCTCTTATCATTTTGTTCTGAATAATGCTAACTTAAACTTGCATTGTAATACTGCCTTTGTAATTGCTGCAGCCTGTTCACAGCACAATACCTATCTTTTCCATGGAGTCTCCCTAACATTTTCCCCTTGAAGTAAATCCACGCAGAAAAACTGAAACTAGTCCCTTAAAAGAGAATTTTGCTTTGCAAATGGCCAGGCTGCCTCTCAGATACGGTTTTTGTAACCCACCCTGTCCATTTCCCCTCAATTTAAGCTGCAGGGACTCCTGTTATCATGTAATGTTGATTCTCCACCCATGTCAGAATGTTCTGACTGTCCTCCATGCAACTCTGTGATTACAAAAACACGGGGCTTAGAAAATTCCTAAGAAGCTTCTCAATCAATTATCAAGTTTGTAGAGCAACACCTAGAACAATGAAGCCAAATTTAACTCAGGTGGTGAAGAGACGAAAACTTTGTGGAGCTAAACGTTGCATATTATAAACTTTTAGATAATTTCCCAGGAAGAGACTGCAATCTATCTGAAAGATACATTCTCAGCCACATTTATGGATCAGGCTGCTTTTTGCTCTCTACCTCTACGTGTATACTGCTTATACTGAGAAAAGAAAACCTGCTTTCTGTGAATATAAAACAAGGTATGCAATAAAATATTCATAATGCCAAACTTGCAGGCTTCAATACATGCACTTTCTAGAATACCAACTATAATGAAGACTCCAATTAGAACTGAGTTTGGTTCTTTTTTATCCATTCATATTTTACGTTACCTGTGTGTGTGCATGCTATATATAGGTGCCCTTTCTTCATGTAACCTTCAGCTGTCTTGGATGAATTTTAAAACTCCCTTTGCAAATTCTTATAGCCTTTTAGTGTTAAATAAGTCCTCACTGACATTTACAAGTCATACCATTTACAAGAGTGCACTGTGGTCTTCATGTTTATTCCCCATTCATTGCAATAAACTGTGACGTTTAATGCTCTATTGATTATTGCTGCAGTCACAAGTGACACTTTTAACGAGTGATTTTCTTTTCTAGGCTTCATCCCGGATGCACATTACACAGATATATTCTATGTTTAAAAAAGTGTTTACTTGCATGCAACAATAAGCTTAAGCAAGCCACTTTCTTCCATTTATGAAAAAGTGTAACAACAGCGCAAATACTATTATTAATATGGAGATGTAAAATAGATTGTTTTTCCAAAGACACCAATTTTATGGTGGTTAAGACATTCCCTCCCTAGTGTTGAAATCATTAAAAGTTTATCATTTTTTTCCTTGGTGAATCTAGAAATTGAAAGCTGACATACATTCCCTATTTATATGCCAGTTATATGAGCTGTGGGGGTGGATGTTTTGTGTTGGGTTTTAAACAACACCTTGCAGCAGGGAATGAAGGGGGAAAGAAACCGCAATATTTGAATGCTAACTTAAAAGTTTGGAAATTGGACATGTGTCCTTTAATTATAAGGTTTTTATAGTTATTTTTTGCTAGAGGATTATGTCCTTATTTTCGTGATGGGGGTGGGGGGAGAAGAGTCCCTTATAAAATAAAGGACTTTTGGCTTTTTGCGTTCATGTTTAATTACATTCAAAATGCCCCCCAAACAACTAAAGCATGTGTCTACATGCACAGCTAATGTGCCCATGGTTATCCAGTCACTGAGGAAAAAAAATTGAGTCATGTAAGTTTTTTGAAATGTTTATCCATTTTTAGTTCATTTTTTTTTTTTGACTGGATCATCACAAAAACTCACGAATGGTCCTAAACTGTAAAGAAGCTTAGATGTGGCTTTCTTGACATCAGGAAGCTCCATTCGTTCCCCCAAGTCATTACTATCCTGCACGTTAGACTTTAAATATCATCATTCTTTAATTTTCTTTTTTTTTTTTTCATTTTTCAAATAATTGTTCCCAGGAGAAAATGCAAGCACTACTGTGAAGGCTGGAAGATTAGGCCTTATCAGATATTTACTCTCCAGCTAATGATTCGTTATTTCCTTTTCTAACTTGACAGCTTGCTAAGAGCCGATTCCTGTAGACCGGCGCCTCTGGAGAGCGGTAAGCATGCAGAGCAAGGACTCCATCCACGGATGCCAATATCAGAGGACTGTAACATGAGGGCTCTGCATAGCCATGGGAAGTGGATATCCATATCCATAAGTCAGCAGCATATGGATGGGTGTTTGGGGTACAAAGAAAAAGATGGGGAAGATGGTCAACAGAGTGTTGGGGGCAGAAGTCAGCGTGGATGCACCCCATTGGCAGACATCACGTGCTTCCCATTCAGCCCGAGTACCATGTCAAAAACACGAGATGTCAAAAACAGGAGAGCTCAGTGCCACAGGCTAAGAAAGGAGTAAAGAGGGAAGAGTCATTATGTCACAGACACAAGGCAAAGACAATGTTGGAAGAAAAGATTTAATGATATGGTTAATCTGAATCGCTCTTGTTCTGCCTTTTCCACCCACTCCCTCTAAATCATCCAAACAAATCCACCCCAAGTTTATGCCGCTCATCGCTAACATCCTGGCGTCCTTGATTTGCAGGCTGCAAGTAACATACAGGAATATAGAAGTGTCCTTAAGATGCTTTTGGAGTGAATTATGATCCAAAATATGGTAGGTTCTGACTTTAGAGTTCACTCAATTTCCCTATTTAAATGCATAGCTCCTGTGTTGTTTATAAAATGAACACTATGAAAAACAGTTGCTTATAATCACTGGTTTTTTTTAAGGCAAAAATGACAATCAGTATATGTTCTTTGTCATCCTATGGCTCTCTGAGATGATATGAATATATTCATTTAATAGGTATGCATGTGAATCTGACTCCAGATGGGGACTGAACAAATACAGTTTCAGAAACCGAACCCCATCATGGAAAATTAGGTCTTCTCTACACCAGATGAATGTCTGTAATAACTATGTATTTTACCATGTCTTCGATCCGTTGTAAGCAGGGTGGTGCCTATAGATAATGATACTGTGCATTTGTCCAACCAAACATACACTGAATCCATAATAGGCACTAGAGATTGTGCTGGGTCCTGTATTCAACAGCAAGCCAGGCACAAAATCCCTGACCTCAAAGAGATTATAGTCCATGGAGACAAACACAGTCAAGGGCAGACTATCAACTAGGCATGGAGCCCCACTGGAAGAAAGCCAGCGAACCATAGGCTTAAGAGATGAACAGACATTAGCTAAGCAAGTCAACTGTAGCTAGTCACAAAGACATTTGGAAAACCCAAAATGTCTTTGACAAGAAGAGGTGAGAAGAAAGATTTTATCCAGGGAGAATTTTGCCTAATAATGGTCCATAAAACCGTTCATTTAATTTCTGCCCAGAAATCTCATATCATAAAAGACAGACATATAAAACGTTCCATCCTTTCCATTATGAGTTGACATTGTTTAGAATGATGTGCTTTCTCTAGAAACATTAATTCATTCAAAAAATATTTATTGAGACCACACTTTTAGTCACTAGCATGCAATGCTGATGAAGACAGAGATGACACCCAACTCTAGGGGACATTTGACAGGTCTTTCAACTGCCCAGCAGTTGAACATCTTTCTTTCTTTGAAGAAGTTTCCAGTTTTGTTTTTTTTTTTTTTGAGTCTTGGTAGGGCACACAGACTTTCTCTGCCTAGAAGTACTGAGAATGTTCAGTATTTTCCTGCCTCCCTTGAAGCCAGCTATGGGCATCTCAGTTAGGCTCTGCCCGTTGGAATGAATAACATAAAAAGAAAGGACAGAGAGGTCGCTTTTCTCTCTGGCAATGACAGCGGTAGCAGTGGCTACAGAATTGGACTCCATGCGGACGTAAAGGTTGCTCAGTGGGCTGCACTTGCCACAGTAACATCCAGTGGCCAGTGGCAAATGGAGTAGTTTCTTTGCAGAGCAGCAAAGTTTAAGACATTGAGCCCGACTTTCCAATTCATTCAATGATTTCCAAATCATTGGTTGCGTTCGGTGAGCTGCTCCACATCTTTACAAGAAATGTGTTTTGCTTTTGCTGTGCTTTTTCTGACCCAATAGGCTTCTGTTGCTTCCAACAGAGAACCACAAATAACAGACCAACTTCAGAGCCAACCAGCCATCAGGAGAAGCAACAGTTAGAACACAGAACGTAACAAGACCTACGGGACTCGGCAGCTTTCCACATGTGGTTTCTCAATAGCATTTCACTATAAAACTAAAAAAAAAAAAATCATTCATTTTGGCTTTGAGCTCTCTCTCTCTGTTAAATGTTTGTATCAGTCTTCTCAGGCTGCAATAACAAAATGCCATATGCTGGGTGGCTTAAACAGCAGACATTTATTTCTCACAGTTCTGGAGGCTGGGAAGTCCAAGATCAAGGTGCTGGCACATTGGATTCCTGGTGAGAGCCCGCTTTGTGGCTTGTGGACAGACTGCTTTCTCTTTGTGTTATCACATGGCAAGGAGATCTGTCTCTCTTTCTGTTTTTATAAAGGCCCTAAGCCCATCAAGAGAGTCCCACACTCACAATAACCTCATCTAATCCCAATCACCTCCCAAAGTCCCCATTCCCAAACAGCATCCCATTAGAGATGGAGCTTCAACATAAGAATTTTGAGGGTGGGGGGGGGCATATAGAAATTTTATATTTTTTTAATCTTGAATAACGAATATGACATGCCTTCGTCAAGCTGTCTAATTCACTGTGGGCCCTTTCTCCATCAGGGAATCTTCAGGTTGTGCCCTTGATGAAGAAGCAAACAGCAACTCTAACTCTTCCTCTGGAGCCTTCTAATTTTACTCAAATAATCCCTCTCCCCATATTGGCTACATATTCAACATCCTCGATGCTGCCTTTTTCAGCAAAATCAACACCCATGACATTTCCTGAAACTGTGTTTTGTGTCCACACAGCACTTTCTTTATGATAGTGTGCTTGTAGTGCTCACAGGGCTATCATGAGAATATTCTTTCAGCTCTATGCTACAAGGAGTCTAGTGGACCAAGGGCTCCAGCTATTGTGAGCCCATCCCATGTTCGCACTCACACTTCCCACCGGCTGCTCCTAGCCCATGACTGAGCATAACAGCTTTGCTGACGCAGGTCCATTGCTAATAGTGAGGAGACTCTTCTGATGGTGAGTTTGACTCAAGAACTCTGTAGAACTCTGTGTGGTCTAAGAGGCTTCCAACTTTCCTTTCTTCCTTCCCTCCCTCTTTCACTGGGGGGTCAGACCCGCTTTATGATCAGACAGCTGTCCCAGCCTCTCCCTGTTGTCTCCCCATCCTCCGCTACAGGCAATCCTTCTAGTACATTCCTTGCACCTTTAATCCGTCCTGGGTGTCTGCTTCTAAGAAGACCCCAACTAACACACCCTGTGTCATAATGCCATTGCTCAAGTTGCTGGCCATCAGCACCCATGTGTTTCATTTGGTTAGACAAGAAAACAACTAGGAATGGGTTGTTTTTCATTTCAGGTGGAATACAGGACAAGTATCTTATCTCCCTGCCCCTTTTTGCCACATATTCCCAAGTGTTTGTCTGAAAATCCTATCTGTAAACTCACCATTATACCCATCCACCCCACTCTTATAAATCAAAACAGAATAAAGATCTGAAATATTTTAAATCACCATATTTGATGTCATCATATCATTAAGTCATTAAGTGAAATATATTTTAGCCATGTGTCACTCTCCTTGGCAGGCTGCCCTGGCTCTATCTATATACTGTGCCCCTAGAACTGTGCCCTGAGCCCAAGCTCCCTCCCCAATGGCATTCTGATGTCAAGACACTATGTAGAAATTCACCATATTCCCAAATCACAGTGTGTATACACTTGGCTCTCATTTTATCTTCATTCCAAATCCCTTTTCCAGTAATGTTTAATCCAAGCATTTCCTCAAGAAGCTTGGAACCCATTGCTTTTCTCTCCAGACTTTCCCTAAACCCATGGCTCTGCTCCCAGAAAGATAAGGTCTTTCTACACTCAGAGAGACCTTTCAGATATAATGAAGCGTCTATGTAGACTTTTGAATACTACCTCTCTAACTCTATCTGTTGGGAAATCTACTTGATCTTGTATGAAACATTGGCCTAATAAAACAGTGGTCACAGCTATAACCTTGAAGATGAGCTTTAATTTGCCATGCAGATCTACCTCTATCTGGTGGGCTAATCTATACCCCAAACCTGCCCAACTCTAGTAAATAATGCAAATGTTAGGCCTTTCTTTTCCTTCAAGCTGCTTTAGTAATACCTCATGGACAAATCCTAACATATAAAATAGGAAAATGGAATAAACAAGCCAACTTTCTCTCTCTAAAATTGTTCTTCCTAAAGTAAGCAGTAAACTCAGTATCCAAAAGAATAAGATATTTGAGATATAAACTCTGGTAGTTCATGGAAACAGATGAAAAGAATGTAAAGAAATACTACCCACAGTATTTTCATTCAAAAGTCCTGAGAATAGACAAATTCATAGCAACGGTTTTGGAATAGGCAGTTTCAGATTTCAAGTTCCATAAAAGAATCACTAAGCATCTCTTTTGTACCAGTCTGGTCGTGTGTTCAAATGGTATGAGGCCCCGGGAAATATAAAACACAATGCTGCCTCCAGGCGCTAACAATCTCCTTGGGGAGAAAAGTCCAACATGAAGGAAAAACTGAAGACCACCACAAGATAATTCAACAGTAGCACACATTTGGTATATAATAGGTAGCTTTCTGAAAGCAAGCGTGTTCTGAAAGTCCCCACAGAGAAAAAACTTGAGCCTGAATCTTGATGAGGCCAAATGTGATGAGCTGAGAGGAACACAGTCCTGGGAGAGAGACAGTCTGTACAATGAACAGAATGTAGCTTCTAATCACTGACAACTACAGAAACTATGAGGACACTTTGACACTGCATGCTCAGAGGATCTGGGGGCTGGTGCCCAAGGGCATCAAAGTGCTTCAGGTTTGCAGTGCTCAGTACAAAACATGCGAGTGCTGCCCGTAGAGACAGTGACAGGTTCTCCCCGGCACCTGTCTGGGGTCTGGAGTCAGCTCCCTGGAGGCAGAGCTTGCGGACGCTGAAAGTAGGCTAACTAACCTCTCAGTAATCATCTCTTCTGGAACTTTTCTTTCTCAAATCATCCGTAACTTCATCTTGTCATCCTGTCTTTTCCCAACCCTACCGCGGATGGAGGTTCTTTAAATCCTTGGGCTCCATGTTTGTTCATCAGCCAGACTGGCCTCCACCAGGGAGCCCGCACCTGAGAAAGCTCTCTCTGGCCCATCCCACCTCACTGTTACTTATCCCATGTTCTACCTTGATATGAGCAGTCAGTCATAGCCAGGTGAACTACAGTAACTACAGGCAAACAATGCCAAGAGCTCCGAATTCTGATTTGGGGTTCTCTCATCAACTAGCCTTTATGACATAGGAAGAATATTACTAATTCTAAAAGCCAATTCAAATGCAAGTTCGAGTTGAGCATTGCCAGCAATTTATTATCCTAAAATAACCAGAAACCAGTATCCTACTAAACTGGTGTTCTACCCAAGAGTTATCTTGGTACGGCATATGCTATTTGAGTAGAGAAGAGGGTGACAGGAAAGAAATGTCACTGTAATTGATTATCTACTCAATAAATAATGGCACCCCCATTTCACAGGTAAGGAAATAGGTGTTCAGAAAGATAACAGAACTGGCAGAACCAGTTCATGCCTCTGACAACAAAATGATGTCACTGTATTGATTTCTGATTTTTGATTTGTGATTGCCTAACAATGCATCCTTTCACAAAATGCCTACGCATGTTCAAAGTTTCTCCACAAAGATCGTAAGTGTTTCCAGGCAGCAGACTGGAGTGAAAGAAAGGCTTCCCAGAATGTGAACATTTTTCATAAATGCATTAAATAGAAGCTTCAAGGCCTTATCCTCATATATATTTATGAGTGAGGATCATATAAGCCCAAATAGATCATGGGTCATTTTCTATAAAAATGTAGGAGAAGATGCATTGCAATATGACCACCTCGTTTTCCATCTTAGATATATTCCCGAGGAGCTGAGCATAAAGTGAAAAATTTTTACATCAAAGCTTACCCGATTTTATATTAAAGCATCTTTCATATATGGGTTCAAAAAATCCCGACTAAAAGGAAAAGGCCATTTTTGTTTCTAAGACAAATCCATCAAGTTATAGGCCAGTTTTGAAATAAGTCAAATTCTAAATACCTACATCAAACTTCTGCACTTACGGCATTATGTCAGAATACAGTCCCCTCAAGTTCAGAGTCTATTAATCACCAAATCACAAAGGACTCCCTTTTCCAATGAAATATACCCGCGCCTTTACTCCTAAAGATTCTACTCTTGATTCACTTTCAAAGTTTGTGTTTGTTTGTTTGGTGTTTTGTCCCATTCAGCTTTTCCAACCCTGTTATCTCTCATCTAGAGGACTGCAACCAGCTTCTGGCTGATCTGTTTATCGGAGGTGTGTTGTAAGTATCTCCGACGTCCTTGCTTCTTGGTTCATTCTTCTCACTGCTACAAAGTCAGCCCCTGCTTAAGAGCCCCCAGTGGTTACTACAAATTTTCAGAAGTATGTATTTCTTAGCTTGACATAGAAGACCCTTCGTGTTATGGTCCCAGCTTGGCTGTACTAAGCTTCTCTCCATTTCCACACTTGCCATCTTCTTGCTGATCTCTTTCCTTGGGTCATGTGTTCACACTCTAAGGATGCCTTTCCTGGCTTAATTGCGTATCCAAATCCAAATCTTGAGTTAAAATCCAGTATTCGGGAGTCCTGAACGGTGAGTTACTGTTTTTTAGACATTTGTGCCCAATCCACTGTTTTTCAGCTTTGACTGTTGCAGAAAGGCCAGTGCCCACCCAACAACAACCACGAGAAAAATAAATAAATGAAAAAGAGCTTCTCATCACCGAACTATTAATAGGAGTTACCTCCAAGGAGTGGACTCAGGATGGAAGAGGAGAGGGCACTTTTACTTTGCATTGTATTTTTCCTCCTTGCAATTAAAATATTTTACAACAGCAACAAAAATAAAGTAAAATTTTAAAAAAATAAAATAAAAATAAAATAAAACCCAGCATTCAGTTTACTCGTCCAATTCAGCACCAATATTGACTGTTCTGTCAATTAAGTACAATTTATCTTATACATCTTATCATGCCATGAGATCTCCAGTTTCTTGAAGTCAGAGATTGTGTGTGATCGAGTCCCTGTGCTCTCAGCTCTTCCCGTTAGTCTGAGATGTGGTAGGTATGAAATAAAAGACTGTTCCGTGGATAAATGAATCAATGGAGGTGATGAATTGGTATTAATCCAGATTTTCCTGTGGAAAATGACATATCTTCATAAAACAGCCAACTAACTTAGAGAGGTTGAGTCAATTTATTGGTACAACCCAATACAGCTCAGAACTTTGGGGAAAAAAGCACCCTTTTCCTGTATTTTCTTTCAGAGTTTATTGTATTTTTTGACAGAGAGAGACCACACGCCCGTGCCAGAGGGACAGAGAGAGAGGGAGAGCAAAATCCCAAGCAGGCTCCACACTGTCAGCGCAGAGCCCCACGTGGGGCTCAAACTCACAAACAGTGAGATCATGACCTGAGCTGAAATCAAGAGTCGGTTGCTTCACAGACCGAGCCACCCAGGTGCCCCTTTCTTGTGTTTCATTTTTAATTCACCATCCCACCATCTAATTTTTGAAGGCACAGCATATATCTTTATTGAGTAAATAATGAATGAGTACCTTTCCATTTTGCAATTCAAAACTTTCAGAGGTAAAGATAAAATTCTTATGAGGATAGTCAGAGCCAGTATTTACGGAGAATTTACTATGCGTCTGGCACTGTGCTAGACATTTTCTATGGATTTATCTCATTTAAAACTCACAACAGAATGTTATGCTAAATACGAGTCTTATTCCCATTTTACAGATGAAAAAAAATAATAACAGCAAGACAGAGAAATAACGGACGCAGGAACTGAATACAGACAGTGTTGGGACAAATGCCCAGTTCCCGACTATGGTGCTACCCTGTTCTTTGGGGGGCAATACACCGAATGGGAAAACTTCAGATTCCTTTTCCTAATTGCAGGGTTTGTCTCTATAAATCCCCGTAGTTTCCGGTAGCAAATGTCAACCATACAGCTTATGCAGTGCGTAGCCTTCTGTAACTAAAGTCTGCCTGTCAAGTTTCTATCCCACAGTCCAATAAGTCAAGTTTAGTTATTCCTACATCAAATCCTTCTGTTGCTTTTTTTCTCCCAGCCCTAGATCTGAAAAAGAAAAAGAATTACATGAAGAAGACAAAGTATTTGTTTTCTCTACTGAGCAAATAAATTGGGACACAGCTTACTTTGTGTGTGGGGGGGGGGGGGTTTGTGTGGAGAAAAAAAAATTATTTTCTAGAGCAATGTCGGAAGCTCATTTTAAAGTAATCTGTTCATGACAAGAAATGAATGCTTTACCACAGCTCTCTGAGTGAAATACCTTGTTGGACGAGGAGAGATTGGCAAGGCCTGCAGCTCTACGACAGCATTTTGCCCAGTGAAGCGTGTTGGCTCTTTTAATCTATAATTCAATTGCTCTCCTGGCTCAGCAAAACACTTAAGAAGGCTCTGAGACCCTTCCGTTAAGTGTATTTTACGAGTGTGGTCTCAAATGTGGTGAGCCGCCCTGAAAAACCATTGAGTGATGCCATTCAAGGACTTGCCTGAATAAAATACACCAGGAGATACAGGGGAATCTGAAATAAACAGTAAGAGCATTCATTCGTATGCAACTGTACTTTATAGGACTGTTCATTTCCGATTTGCTCAGCAAAGGAAAAGATTTCAGGTGAACATGCTTACCTTAAACAGAATAATTTATAAGTCCCTATTTCACAGGTTAGGAGCATGAGATAATGGGGAGAGTACACGCGATTTCTGCTGAAAATGGCAATTTAGAGTTGATCTAATATAACTCTAAATATCATAGGCAGTGGTTGCATGAGAAAAAACAAACTTGCCTGTACTGGATCTTAGAAGGCTTTCCCTTTGCCCTTAACTTTACGGCCATGACTAGATTAGGAATATACGCCAAACTGTGTAAGTGAATAGTGTGAAATATTATGAAGCATTAAATTACAGGTGATTAAGCTATAGAAATGAAAATGAAAGCTTTTAGAAAGAATTCCAATGACTTCCAGGGATCGTAAGTAAAAGAGAGAAAAATAGAAAAGCTTTTAATCACAAAATGTCAATGTTATAGAAAATTATTTTAAAAAGTGTTTCAGTTCTCTGATTTCCAAAATATCATTTGGGTTCACCCCAACTGACTTTGAACGGGTCTTCTAAATTTGGATATCTCCCATGGGTTGAGATGATGTTGAATAGAATTTTTAAATCTCCAATTAGCTTTGAAGAAAGGAAGATTAGTTTGCATAGAAGTGTAACTAAGCTTATAAGTTGTTTTTTCCCCCCCAAACATATTAATTTACTATGTATGCTATGGTAGCTTTTCTGTTTAAGAAGCAAGATTATAATATTTAGTATGCCAGAAATGTAATGTCTTCGGTAAGCTTTCTCATTTTTATATCAACAAATTCATGCAATATTAAAAAATTACCTTATTAGCAAAACCATTTTTAGCAAGGCATGCTAAGGAGCATAACACTCTACCAAGTGGATGTTTTCTAGGATTTTTTGCAAATTGTCCCAACTATATAATGGCACAAGTCATGGTGTTCTTGAAGAAATGAGGTTTTTAATCCTAATTGTAGAGTAAAAGCTTCTGAATCTGAAAAACATCCCACTATGCTTTATCACAAAATTATTCCACTCTGACAGTGTCTCTATTGAGAAATGTTATTAATTCTTCCCCAAAAGATTATAACTTGAGAAGACATGTAATATGAACAGTTGTACTACTATCTTAAATCTTTCTAAAAAACTTTCGTTAATTTTTAAAATAAAATTTGTTGGGGGGGGGCACCTGGATGGTTCAGTCGGTTAAGCATCCGACTTTGACTCAGGTCATGATCTCTCAGTTCATGAGTTCAAGCGTCACATTGGGCTCCATACTGACAGCAGAGAATCTGGAGCCTGCTTCAGATTCTGTATCTCCCTCTCTCTCTGCCTATACCCTGCTCATGATTTTTCTCGCTCTCGTAAAAATAAATATTAAAACATTTTTTAAATAAAATTTTAGGGGTGCTGGGTTGGCCTAGTTGGTTGAACATCCAACTCTTGAATTTGGGTCAGGTCATGATCCCAGGGCTGTGGGATCGAGCCCTGTGTCAGGCTCAGCACTTAGCATGGAGTCTGCTTAGGGTTCTCTCTCTCCCTCCATCCCTCTCCCCTGCTCACACTTTCACTCTCTCTTTCTGTCTAAAATTAGAAAAAATAGTAAATAAATAAATGGATGAATGAATAAATAAATAAAATGAAATTTATATTGGTAAAATATGCAACTGGTTCATTAAGTCATTTATATCAACTGCAGTTTATGAAAGTGACTCATTATTAGGAAGGTAACAAAAAAGTGGCTTTTACTGATTTGAAAATAAATAAACAGGAATTGGTTCTTTCTAAAAAAAATGTAGCAAAGATAATATGGTTAAGAGAAATCTTTTAAGGTTGGGGAGAATATCTTATCAACAGGGAACTATGCTGGAATGATGTCCTAAGCAACTACATTTTATCTGTTTTTTTATTTGTTTCTTTTAGAACGGGCGATTTTATGAAATCTTCATAAATATCTTCAGCTTTGGACAAACAAAAAAAACTAAACAAAAGCAGCCATATCCGAGAGCTACCTTAGAATCATCCAGAATTTTTTAGAAGCTCTCAGTGTTCCTGACCAGGCTTCTTATCTCCTCACTGCTCATGGCGGTCCTAGCTCCTGTGATTATCAGAGACAATATGGAAAAGAAAAAGTTTAATATGATTCAAAGGACCTTAGAAGGTAGGCTTGAATTTGGGATGTCCAGAGGATCCTATGGTAGCAGAATTTACGCTGTGCAAGCCTGACTTTTAACAAACAACAATTTGTAATCATCTTACACATGAATCCTGGTCAAATGTCTTCATTCTCCTCTCAAATCTTTTTCCACATCTTCCTCACCCATTAGCAAAACTACTTATATGCTATCATAAACTAGAAAAACATACTTTTCTCGGATACTTTACACTCTAGAACCTGTTAATTAATTAATTTTGGATGCCGACATTTCCCACTCTAATTTTAAATGCAATTAATACTTCAAAGATTTTGTATTGGCTCCATTGTTTTTTCAGGAGCTAGGAAAATTAGATTTCTATCATTGAACAATAAAACAACGCAGATAAGAAAATTGCAGGTATAATAGTGAGTCTAAAGCAATTTGCTGGGAATAAAGTGAACTCTATGAATTTGGTAAGAAAGCCCAAGTGGTGAGCTCATACTCATCATAGTTCATTTCAAAAGTGTTCCAATTTCTAGTGTTATTTTACTTTTTTATTCAAGCAAGAGAAAGCCATCGAGAACACACCCATTCACACACATGCGCATGTGCATGCAAACACGCGCACACACACACACACACACACACACACACACAGTATCTCTTATGAATAAAAGACAGTGAGAGGGGAAAAAAACCCTGCTTTACTAAGATTAGTTAAGAGCACATCCCACTCTTCAGTAAATAACTTGAAGTTTGCTTCAAAAAGAGACCTGGGATCCAGATACAGCATGAGACTCCTCTGCATTGCAAACCACGTTGTTCTATCAAGGTGACACCTTAAGATCCAATTCTATTTTTTTGGATGGGATATTTGGCAGAAACCCAGTTCAACCCTGACACAATTTTCGATGAGCTATTATAATCTTTTTTTTATTTTTTCCAGTCATATTTTCTTCGATGGAGAACTTACAAACCTCGAGAATGTCCTGGAACCAAGAATGGGCAACACGATGTGGGGGAGAACGGGCATTTGGCACCATTGGTTGTTATTTTATTCACGGCACGTGGTAAATCAGCCCTATTTCCAGTTTTAAGTGTTCCTGCTTGAGGATTCAATTTTATCTTCCCCGGCTCATGAGTTTGAAAAGACTGAGATAAACCCCTCCCCCCTTGTCCTTATTACTTCGCAAGTATGAAAGCCACTTCAAGCAGGTTGAGACCTGACCTACAAGACTGAAACCACATGATTCCTCGTCACTACAGTTGATAATTTTGTGCCATTTTACACTCTTCGGAGGCCATTTTGTTTGTATGGGTACTCGTACGTGGAAGCCTCAACATCCCCAGGCATGCTGAATTCACCTCCAAGGTGAGGTCCGTGTCCCAGGTCGTGCCATTGGTTCATCACACCCAACTACTACACAGAAGCAATTTAAATCAGTTTCAGAAACTCTGCGTCTCAGTTTGTCAAACTCTGCACTTCATGGCCCCCTCAATCCCACCCATCGTGCCAAGACATTCACCCTCCACAATAGTGTATCAAGGCTTTGCGGCATTTGGGCAAACCTCGCTGTCTCCCTGTCTCCACGTTCCCCTTCCTCACTGCAAATATAGAATCCCCTGTTCCCACATAGCTTTTGTGAGTGCCTCTCGCCCCTCTCACTGCCCTATATGTTAACAATTCCTAGCCCCCTTTGCACCTGGTTGTGTTCATGTGACTCAAGCAACGTGAGTGGCGGTGATGTGTGCACCTTCTGGGTCACTCCTTTCAACTTTTTTAAATGTTTATTTATTCTGGAGAGAGAGAAAGAGACAGAATGGGAGCGGGGGAGGGGCGGAGAGGGAGGGGGAGACACAGACTCCGAAGCAGGCTCCAGGCTCTGAGCTGGCAGCACAGAGCTCAAGGCGGGGGCTCCAACTCAGAAACTGAGAGATCGTGACCTGAGCCAAAGTTGGCCGCCTAACCGACTAAGCCCCCCAGGCGCCCCCTGGATCACTTCTTTAGAAAGGAAGTTGCTTCCCTTCACTTCACTTTCCCTGCTTCTGAGGTCAAGGTGGAGGTAACAATTAAGCAGCTAGTGTAGACTCAGTGATAAAATTCAGAACCTGGACTTGCTGTGGATCTTCTGCCCAGCTCTGAATCAAACACGAGAGAGAAACACATTCATATCTTGTGTAAACCAGTGTAGTTTTGCAGGCTAGCCTGAACTTTAAATAATATATCAAGCTGTAAAGAGCACTGTTTAACTATTAATAACCTAGTTCAACCAAAATTTATGATAATAAAGCTAGAAGTCTTAGTGAAAAACTAGTGTTCTAACAGCATGGTGATTTAAGGAATGGAACGTAGCTCAATTGTGTCTTGGAATTTGCATATTTTCCATTGTTTCTTAGAATTTGCATATTTTCAAATATAAACTAAGTTAGCGACCAATTTTGTTGTTTATCTAGCTCTTATAATTGGTTTTGTTTTCTTTTACCTATTTTTTAAAATGTTTATTCATTTATTTTGCGAGATCGCGAGAGAGGAGGGGGAGAGAGAGTGTACAAGTTCATACGTGCAAGGGAGGGCCAGAGAGAGACAGAGAGAGAGAGAGAATCCCAAGCTGATAGTGCAGATCCTACTGCCGGGCTTAACCTCACGAACGTGAAAGCATGACCTGAGTCGAAACCAAGAGTCAGACACTTAACCGACAGAGACACCCAGGCACCCCTCTTTTACCTATTTTAGTTGATATATATGCTTATATACACAGATACATAAAGTGATATATATGTTGGTTATAAAGCAGAACACAAGGTAATGAACACTCATGAGTATTTCATCTAAGCTAATAACAAGAACCTTACTAATAACTTCCATATACTTAAGTGTTCCTCATCTTCTAATACCTCTATTGCCAGCCCAGAAGTACTCAGGATCCCACTATTTAAGAAAACAAATCCAAAGAATGTTAATATCACTTGTGAATCACACATAAAAGTTAACCATGACTCAGATTCTGGAGCAAGTTCTAAACCTTTAACCATTCTAAGCCTTGTTCGGTAAAACACCGTATTAACTCCTCCCTCGCAGATCAGCTTCAAAGTTTCGACGAGAGGAAGAAGGTGAAAGCCCAGTCATTTCTCAGAACGTCGCACATTGTGTGTTGTTACTGACCGGAAAAGAAAGAGGCAGGGAGAAGGAAGGCGGCTGAGGTGGGGTCGAGTGTGTCCAGCCCAGCCAAAGCAGAGAGAATGCGGAGCACACAGCCAGGGATCTGGCCGGCATCCTTGTCTGTGAGAAAGTAAGGTGAGCTATGTGGGACAGAGCCAGTGAAGACAGATGATCCTTTTCTGCGATCTTGGACTCTGCTATAAGATGATGTCGTTACTGATGCATATGAAATGCGGAGAATAGTGCTGGGCACCTAGCATGATTCAAATGTTTGTTCAAACTGTAGCACTCGGGTAAGGACATAGAAAAGCTACCCTGCCGTACACACAAGTTGTTCCTTTAGATAAAGGTCATTAAAATGTAGAGCTGCCTTTTTATTTATTTATACCAAGTCATTAGGATTTAAGCCACTAGAATGTGCTTACGTCATAGTAATTTACACTCTAGTGACTCAGGCTAAATAAAGGGATCAGTGTTACTTATGTTTATCTAGTTTGGTGATGCATCCCCAGTGCCCATCCACATGTCTGGCATATAGTGGATGTTCGACAATATTTACTGAGTAAATGTCTAAGAAATCAAAAATTTCCAGCATCCAAGCATCCAAGTTGCTCTCTGGCTTTGGGATAACAAATATACAAGTAGGCAAGAAGACGGCATGTTCCTAAATAAATTATCATGAGTCAGAAACTGTTAAGTTTGACTAATGGTTCCAAAACCTGGCCACTGAACAGAATTATCTGGAAATTTCTAAATACAGACTACTGGACCCAACACAGGAGAATCTCAATGAGTAGATCTATATTTTTGTTTGTTTTCCTTAGTTAAAGTCAAAGTTTTATCTGCACCTCAAAAATCTACTGTATAAATTAAATCATAAGCAATTGTTACAATATCAATTGCCCAAGCATACTTTTTCATGAATGAATAACAATATTCCATTGAATGAATATGCCATAATTTATATTACTCTTCATTTTCACTGAACACTTAGGTTATTTGCATTCTTTTTATCACAATAATATATTTAAAAGTTAATTGGTACATTTAAAGCAGGTGTATTTCAAGGAGGTATTTTTGTTGACATTTTTTTATTGTTAATTTTTAAATTTATTTTATTTTTTTTTATATAATTTATTGTCAAATTGGTTTCCATACAACATGCAGTGCTCATCCCAACAGGTACCCTCCTCAATGCCCACCACCCACCCTCTCCTCTCCCTCCCCCCACCAACCCTCAGTTTGTTCTCAGTATTCAAGAGTCTCTCATGTTTGCCTCCTTCCCTATGTTCAACCTTTTTTTTCCCTTCCCCTCCCCCATGGTCTTCTGTTAAGTTTCTCAGGATCCACATAGGAGTGAAAACATATGGTATCTGTCTTTCTCTGACTTACTTCACTTAGCATAATACTCTCCAGTTCCATCCACGTTGCTACAAATGGCCAGATTTCATTATTTCTCATTGCCAAGTAGTATTCCATTGTGTATATAAACCACATCTTCTTTATCCATTCTTCAGTTGATGGACATTTAGCCTCTTTCCATAATTTAGCTATTGTTGAAAGTGCTGCTGTAAACATCGGGGTACAAGTGCCCCTATGCATCAGCACTCCTGTACCCCATGGGTAAATTCCTAGCAGTGCTATTCCTGGGTCACAGGGTAGAGATCTATTTTTAATTTTTTGAGGAACCTCCACACTGTTTCCCAGAGTGGCTGCACCAATTTGCATTCCCACCAACAGTGCAAGAGGGACTTTCTCCACCACCTCTCCAGCATCTATAGTCCCCTGATTCGTTCATTTTAGCCACTCTGACCAGCGTGAGGTGGTATCTCAGTGTGGTTTTGATTTGTATTTCCCTGATGAGGAGTGACATTGAGCATCTTTTCATGTGCCTGTTGGCCATCTGGATGTCTTCTTTAGAGAAGTGTCTATTCATGTCTTCTGCTCATTTCTTCACTGGATTATTTGTTTTTCGGGTGTGGAGTTTGGTGAGTTCTTTATAGATTTTGGATACTAGCCCTTTGTCTGATATGGCATTTGCAAATATCTTTTCCCATTCCATCGGTTGCCTTTTAGTTTTGTTGATTGTTTCCTTTGTAGTGCAAAGGAAAAGCTTTGCAAAAAGAAGCTTTTTATCTTGATGAGGTCCCAATAGTTCATTTTTGCTTTTGATTCCCTTGCCTTTGGAGATGTGTTGAGTAAGAAATTGCTGCGGCTGAGGTCAGAGAGGTTTTTTCCTGCTTTCTCCTCTGGGTTTTGATGGTTTCCTCTCTCACATTCAGGTCCTTCATCCATTTTCAGTTCATTTTTGTGAATGATGTAAGAAAGTGGTCTAGTTTCATTCTTCTGCATGCTGCTGTCCAGCTTTCCCAGCACCATTTGTTAAAGAGACTGTCTTTTTTTCCATTGGATACTCTTCTCTGCTTTGTCAAAGATTAGTTGGCCATACATTTGTGGGTCCAATTCTGGAGTCTCTATTCTATTCCATTGGTCTATGTGTCTGTTTTTGTGCCAATACCATACTCTCTTGATGATTACAGCTTTGTAGTAGAGGCTAACGTCTGGGATTGTAATGCCTCCTGCTTTGGTTTTCTTCTTCAATATTACTTTGGCTATTCAGGGTCTTTTGTGGTTCCATACAAATCTTAGGATTGCTTGTTCTAGCTTCGAGAAGAATGCTGGTGCAATTTTGATTGGGATTGCATTGAATGTGTAGATTGCTTTGGATAGTATTGACCTTTTAACAATACTTATTCTTCTAATCCATGAGCATGGAATGTTTTTCCATTTCTTTGTATCTCCAATTTCCTTCATAAGCTTTCTATAGTTTTCAGCATATGGATCTTTTACATCTTTGGTTAGGTTTATTTCTAGGTATTTTATGCTTCTTGGTGCAATTGTGAATGGAATCAGTTTCTTTATTTGTCTTTCTGTTGCTTCATTATTGGTGTATAAAAATGCCACTGACTTCTGTACATTAATTTTGTATCCTGTGACTTTGCTGAATTCATGTATCAGTTCTAGCAGACTTTTGGTGGAGTCTATTGGGTTTTCCATATATAGTATCATGTCATCTGCAAAAAGTGAATGCTTGACTTCATCTTTGCCAATTTTGATGCCTTTTGATTTCCTTTTGTTGTCTGATTGCTGATGCCAGAACTTCCAACACTGTTAAACAACAGCAGTGAGAGCGGCCATCCCTGTTGTGATCCTGACCTCAGGGGGAAAGCCCTAAAGAGACTAGTGAAACAAGTTACTTCCACCTTCCTTTTGTAGGGTACGTATTATAGGGTAAGTATCGTATAGCTCCTCCATAAACACCCCACCAAATCCTGTTCTGATTTTATTTTCAAAATATCTCAAATTCTTCTGCTCTTTTCTAAAACACTGTGGTTACCCAAATCTAGAACTTCAAACTCATACCTCGAGTACCGAGAATAATTCCTTACAACAGTCCTGACTATCCTCTAGACTTTGAATTTCTACCCACCCCAAACCAATTCATTCTGCTACTAATGTAAAATTTTCAAACAGCTAAAATTATGACTCTCATTCAAATATAAGATGAGCAAGAATCAAAGTGAGGGAATTAATGACTGAGGGAATCAATGCTAAAGTAGTTCAAAGGAGGGGCGCTTGGCTCAGTTGGTTAAGCGTCTGACTTGGGCTCGGGTCATGACCTTGCAGTTCGTGAGTTCGAGCCTCGTGTCAGGCTGTGTGCTGACAGGTAGGAGCCAAGAGCCTGCTTCGGATTCTGGGTCTCCCTCTCTCTCTGCCCTTCCCCTGCTCACACTCTGTCTCTGCCTCTCTCTCTTAAAAATATATTTTAAAAAAGACATTAAAAGTAGTTCAAAAGAGAACAGAATATATATATATACACACATATATGTACATATATATGTATACGTGTGCACATGTATACATAGGTGTATATGTGTGTATATAAAATCAGGAATGCTAAACTGAAGTTGGTAGTAGATGCAAAACTGATTAATATCCAGTAAGACAATAAAATGTGGTGTTTGAGCTCATCTTTGCTAGAGAGCAGAAATTAATATTATCAAAATTTATTTGTATCACTATCAGATTTCTACAACCCAAGTTCTTTCCCTACTGAGTTGCAATAGTCAATATGCACAATCAAAGATGACTATTTCTGTACAATCAGATAAACCACCATTTCACTGAAAAAACACCCAATAATCACTTTCTGATTTAAGTTGCTTATAATTACTGTTTATTTCTGTTTCAGCTTTTAAAATACAGTCTACAGGGACACCTGGGTGGCTCAGTCGGTTGAGCTTTCGACTTCAGCCCAGGTCATGATCTCGCCGGTCAGGGTTCAAGCCCCACGTCAGGCTCTGTGCTGACAGCTCAGAGCCTGGAGCCTGTTTCGGATTCTGTGTCTCCCTCTCTCTCTGCCCCTCCCCCATTCATGCTCTGTCTCTCTCTGTCTCAAAAATAAATAAACGTTAAAAAAAAATTTAAAAAAAAACATTAAAAAAGAAAATAAAATGCAGCCTACATCATGCCTCTCCCCCTGCATCTGAATTAATTATCCCTCCACTCAATCCAGGTCAATGTTTGTCATTTCCTGCACATTCCAGCAGTTTCTTTTTCCACCACTCAACCTTCCTCCAAAATGATTCAACCACCCTGTGTGGTGGGTTCTCGGCACACAGTGAGAATGACTATGTTTTCTACCATCATGAGGCTTTGCAGTCTAACATGCTTTTCTCTTTTCTCTATGAACTTAACTGCTCTTTACGGTTCAGTACCCAAAGAATTCCTCTACTCCCGCAAGAAGCCTTCTCCAGCTGCACCAGCCACCAGTGAGCCACACAATAACTCACCTGCCACAGACGGAAGGTGTCACGTGGGCTTGGAATTCCTGATTGCTTTACGCCAACATCGAGGACAGTCACTCTGCCTTAGCCTTTTATTTTTAACAACTTCTACAACATCTACGACTTTGTGGTTTAAAACGGATAACTGTTCCTTGAGAGGCAGGGATGATGCATAAGGCTCAACGATTCTTCCAGTCTCTGGAACACTTTTGCTATCAAACTTTTTCAATGTGGCTAATTGAGTTTATTCCAGTTTATGATTCAAGACGCTTTGATTTCAGAGTGAGAGGTGTCATGCAAATGTAGATTAAAATGAGCATAAATATGCCGGTGCTGGTCTATAAAAAACATCTGTACCATGAAGCAAACCACTTTGAAAACACCAACGAAGAAAATTTTCGGGGGTAGGAGGTAGACATGGTTACAACCCAAATGTTTGATAAAGACACTGCTATTCCCTTGATTCCTTCATTTATTGAGAGCTTCCACCATAGTGGCAATCTTACTCTCTTCTGTTAAGAATGAATAGGTACCCCCCAAACCAAGAGCACGCTATACACACTGCATGTTAGCCAATTTGGCAATAAATTATATTTCAAAAAATGCAAAAAAAAAAAAAAAGAAAAAAAAGAAAGAGTGGGTAAAAGTTACACATCTCCAGGAAGCTGTGCTTTTCAAAATGAAAGTAAGAGAAAATATAGTTCCGTAGGGTTAGAATATCAGCATAAAGCAATTTCAAGTCCCTGGTGATATTATTATGGGTCTCTACTTGTAACAGTAGATCCTGAATGGTTTCAATATTTTCAACGGAAATAGAAGATATGATCTGAATGCAGAATCAAATGAGCATCTACGACTGTACTTTTTATGTTGATAGTTGTATCATCTTGTTACTAACTCTTGTAACAAGAACATGGTGCAAGCTTCGGTCAGGAGGCTATTTTTTAATTTAGAATGTCATGCCCTACTGTAAAAGTTTCAAAGGAAGCATATGCATCCCATTACTTTCCCTTAGAAACACAATTCTAAGTTTAGGTAGAGCCAAATTGCTTGCCTCATTGGTTACAGGTAGATGATTAGGACTAAAATGACAATGAACTTGCACTTAGGACTGAATGGATGACATAATCCCCTAATGACTACATTAGAGTGAGGAAGAGCTTTATTTCCATCTGTCCGTAGTCCCCCAATCTAGTCGACTAAACTCCATAAAGCCTGAGTCACTGAGGCATACAGGCAAAAATAGAACATTTACTCAAATGATTTTTTTAATTTTTATTTATTTTTTTTTAATTTTTTTTTCAACGTTTTTTATTTATTTTGGGGACAGAGAGAGACAGAGCATGAACGGGGGAGGGGCAGAGAGAGAGGGAGACACAGAATCGGAAACAGGCTCCAGGCTCCGAGCCATCAGCCCAGAGCCCGACGCGGGGCTCGAACCCACGGACCGCAAGATCGTGACCTGGCTGAAGTCGGACGCTTAACCGACTGCGCCACCCAGGCACCCCTATTTTTTTATTTTTTGAGAGAGACAAAGACAGAGAGTGAGAGGGAGCACATGAGCAAGGAAGGGGCAGAGAAAGAGAGAATCTTAAGTAGATTCCATGCTCAGCACAGAGCCAATGCAGGCTCAAATCTCAACCATGAGATCGTGACCTGAGCCGAAATCAAGAGTTTGACGCTTAACCAATGGAGCCACCCAGCTGCTCCTCAAACAAAGTTTTTAAAAGTATCTTGCTTTCTTCCCGAGCTCTGTTCCTACACCCCTCCTTGTTTTTGCTGTGAGAATTGAAAACGAATTCAGTCAAAAATTTGGAGTAATGGAAACTAAGGTTGTTTCCTTGTTGGCCATTTATCGTGAAATTATGGAAATCCACCTTACTAGCACTTTTATTCTCCCTCTGAAAATAAAAGACCAAAACGTTGGATCAAGTAAAATAAAATTATAGCTGCTAAAAGCAATTCTGAAACCAAAGACTTTACGACTGGCTGACCTAGGTAACCGAAACATTAGAAGATTTACCGAGAAGAAAAATTAAACGGCTACCCATTTTCTGTAAGATTGGGAACGGCAAAAATCTGAATGAAAACAACAGCATGGGCGTGAAAGAACATGTCATGTCAGAAAAATAATAAATATGATTTTAACAGAATTGATGAACAGAGCGTATTCAGGGGCCAAAAGGGAAGCTAGTTTTATGGAATTTGTTCCACCTAAGGAAGAATAATCATTTTGGATTTGATAGTAAATCATTTGTTTCCTTACACCATTTCTCTTTTTTTTAATTTTTTAATGTTTTATTTTTATTTTTATTTTTGAGAGAGAGAGACAGAGTGAGTGGTGGAGGGGCAGAGAGAGAGGGAGACACAGAATCCGAAGCCAGCTCCAGGCTCTGAGCTGTCAGCACAGAGCCCGACGCGGGGCTCAAACTCACCAGCCGCGAGATCATGACCTGAGCCGAAGTCAGACACCCAACCGACTGAGCCACCCAGGCGCCCCACCATTTCTTTTTTTAAAGTTTATTCATTTATTTTGAGAGAGTGTGTATGTGTGTGAGTGGGGGAGGGGCAAAGAGAGAGGGAGAGAGGGAATCCCAAGAAGGCTCCGGGCTATCAGCACAGAGCCCAACTGTGCGGGAACTCCACCGCAGAAACCATGAGATCATGACCTGAGCCGAAATCAGGAGTCAAACACTTAACTGACTGCACCACCCAGATGCCCCTTCTGGCACCATTTCAATGGGAAAAATGACTTTTGTAACTATTAAAATTCAATATTCACTATATATGTTACAATCTGTATGGCAAAAGCATGGGTCTATTTGCTATTACAGTCAATGTCCTTTCTAATACATAAAATGCAAATTACCAAGTTTGGAGCCCAGTAATGTTCATATATTTCTTGAATGTTTGGTTCTTTGTACGGCTACTTTCCAGTTACATGCCTGACCAAAAGTAGTTTAAAACATTTAAATACCTGTCTCGTCGGGGCGCCTGGTTGGCTGAATCGGTTAGGCGTCCGACTTCGGCTCCGGTCATGATCTCCCTAGTTTGTGGGTCCGAGACCCACATCGGGCTCTGTGCTGACAGCTCAGAGCCTGGAGCCTGCTTAGGATGCTGTGTCTCCCTCTCTTTCTGCCCTTCCCCAGCTCCCACTCTGTCTGTCTCTCTCAGAAATAAATAAACATTAAAAAGAAATTAAATACCTCTCTCGTCTACTTAATAAGATTGGACAATTGGTGACCAGGAAACATCTTCTTAAAAGTACCCAGATGATTCTGATGTTGGTGGTACAAGATCATACTTTAAGAAAAACTGCTTTAAAAAAATCACCCCGTCATGGATGCTGGTATTGATTCTTTTTTTTAATGTATCTTTTGGTGAGGTGTGATGGCATCCATCTCTCAACTATCCATGGTACTTGAAGGAAGAGACATGATATAACTTATCTAAAAGAGTGGAGAACATAGGTATTGTTAATTGACTTTCCAATATATTATTTGCTTTACTAGCTTTGCTTAATATAATTCTGAAGGAAGTGATGTTCCTAGCCACATCCTGGGTAGGCTGTGAGAAAAGATGGTCCCGTAATATGCTGAATCATTGAGAAGAGATCAAATTGATGGTTCTCTATTACAAGCTTTTGAAATATGGTACATTACTGTAATATCATAAAATGTTGGAATAGACTCTTAGTCCCATTATGCCAACGTTGGATGATGCCACATTGCCTGGAATTTTCCAAACCGAAGAAAGATTCAAAATGACAGTGGAGGGCAAAACAAATGATCTTATAATTGACTAAAACCTCAGCTAGTTATGATACTCGATCCCCTCTCCAAACACAAGAATGCAACAAAAAGCACAAAAACATGGACTAGACTTGGACAAGAAATGTTTGGTGCACATGCCAGGGTTTCAAAAGAACCGCCACTGGTCACTTCCCACATCGCTCTAACAATCACCGGAAATGGGAATTTTCCAAAATGGCTCCAAGACCAGAAGCGTTTGTGTGCAGTGGAAACTATTCACCCTTTAATTTTCAAACGAGCAATTTCTTCCGCTTCAACTTCTTCTGGGTCCCAGATAGACACCGCTAACGTACCTTTAAAAAAAAGAAGTCAGAATTTTAAAGAAATAGTGCATGAAACTGTAAGACCAGTTCATTAAATGTGCATCATTGGTGCTGGTTCTCAATCTTAGCTCTTTTCTCCCCTCATTGGGCACACAACACTTTCATTAACATTCAGGGAGTTGCATGGATGCAATAAGGAGAAGAAAGTTCTTCCAGAGTAATGAGGCCAGAAATGTAGAACAACATCATCGCTTCTCCCTCTTGCTTCGTACTTACATTCAATACCCCCTCTGCTCTCCCTAGATAAGCCTTCTCAGCCTTATTTTCTAAACACAGATATACGAAGCCACTCTTTGTTAGTTCCTGACCACTGCTACTTTAATTTTACAGAAAGCTAAGCACACTGGAATGTGTGTTTTTGGAAGGAGAGGAATGACTTAAATGATTTCCTTTAACATCTGCTAACTTCCATGTCTGGAAATGCGTTGAATTCTGACTACAAATTTGCCAGGGCCTATTAAAGAACTCGCAGAAGAAAGTCCCTGCTGTGTCCGGGCTCACGACTTAAAGAAATAAAGCAAATAATAAAATAAGCACAATAATTTGCATCTGTATAGCTTTTGTGATTAACCAATCACTTCCCCTGCCTTATTTCAAAAGTCCATGCTCCAAACTACCTTAAAAGACAAGCATTATGACATTGTTACTCCAATGCTGTGTACAGACTTACTGAAATTATAGAAGCCTTAAGCGACTCAGGTCAGGGGACTAACAGCCAGAGCTATGTTTGTGTTTGCTGACTCTTACACCAGTACTCTTTCCACGTGCCAAGTTAATACGACTTTTTGATAGTTGCTTGTACATTATCCCATGGGTGGAAAGATTAGATTGCCAGCCCATTGAGAAGAACAATAAAAGCCTTTCTTATACTATTTGCATAGTTTTCTGACAGTTGATGGAGTTGAGCCTTCTGAGGGGAAAGAGACAGAGACAGACAGAGATACCTAATTTGAACAGAACCTAAGGAAAGCAGGAGAGTGGGGGGCGGGGGGTGGGAAAGAGAGAAGAAACAAAGACTAGATGCTCTAGAAAGAACACGAAATGTTGTAGGGAAGACAAAACCTAGAGGTGACTCTCCATGAAATAAAGTCACACCAAATGGTCTAGAGAGGATGATGTTTGCCATTTCTAAAGGCAGGGCACTTTGGAGTTCTTTTCGCAAGTGTGGTTAAAGGGGGGACAATCCATGGCTCAAAGTAAAAACTGACCAAACCCTTTTTATATCTGAACTGAACCTAAAATGATCTGGGGTTGGGACCCCTGGGTGGCTCAGTCGGTTGAGCAACCGACTTTTGACTTTGACTCAAGTCATGATCCCTGAGTCGTGGGATCGAGCCCCTATATGAGATTCTTTCTCTCTCTCTCTCTCCCTCTCTCTCTCTCTCTGCCCTTCCCCTCCAAATAACTTAAATACATACATACATATATAAAATAATCTGGGATAGAAATTGAGAAATGCACATTAACTACCGGGAAGAAAGAAAAATGCTAGAGACCTGAACCACAGTGAGAAAATGAAGAGACCAGCGAAGGAGAGAGGACATCAATCAGTGAATGGTCAAAGGTCTTACTTTCTAAAGTCCAAGCTCTGGGATGCACAGTACAATTTATCCCACGAGTTAGGAAAATGGGGGAAGGAAACCAAGAAGTTTAGTTGAATTCTGACTACAAATTTGCCAGGGCCTATTAAAAAACTCGCAGAAGAAAGTTTCCTGAAATCCTATGATTCTGAAGATTCGGGTCGGAAATCTCTGAAAATAAAAGAACTCAGAAGGTAGTTGATCCACATTAATTAAACTAAGACACCGTCAAGAGTAATACATCCAGCTTGTATGTTGATGAATTTCTGCCTCTTTTGACTAGTCAATATCAACCAGGACACCATTAGCTGCCTTACGTTAATGGATAAATTCCGTTTGGCTGATGTTTGGATAATGATATACTGAAATATCTTCTGGTGTGTAAAACAGCAACAATGCCTACGTTCTGATGGGCAGATAGCTCATTTTTTCGAAACCAGATAGGATGCTTGTCTCACCTTTTCTCAGGTTTTGCTCTTTCATTCAAGCTGATAAAACAGGGGAAGAAATATCGAAATGAGTTTCATATTCTCTTCATCACATTGGTCTTCAGGTCAGAAGTAACCAATCAAGCTCACGTGCTGACTGACCTTCTAAGCTTGGTTATACTCAAGTGGCTGACTTTTAAGATTAGCGAAGCAGAACCTGGCTCATTTTTATTTCTTTTTATTTATCTTAATTGGATGTGTAATTTTATGTTACAAAAGAAAGAGAGTTTTAAAACAGGTTACTTTTTGGTTCAATTTGGGAAAACCACTAAACCATTCTCTTTCACCTTTTGGGTTATTAAGACAATCTTTAAACAACGGTTCTAATTATTTCAGACTCTTCCCAAACACAAAATAAACTAATTATTGTAGTTACATCGACTGCAGTTTTCTTTTGTGTCAAACCAACCTTCTAGGTTCTGAATACTTCTTTTTAACATATACAACAAAGAACGTTTAAAAGCGCTTAACCAGTTAATACAAATGAAGCAAAACAAACATGAGTGTTTTCTTTGAGAGTTTCATGTTATGTTAATATAACATATGCTGACAATTAAAAAAAAATTTTTTAACATTTATTTATTATTGAGAGACAGAGAGAGACAGAGCAGGGGAGGGGCAGAGAAAGAGGGAGACACAGAATGCAAAGGAGGTTCCAGGCTCTGAGCTCTCAACACAGAGCCCGACGTGGGGCTCGAACTCACAAACCGCGAGATCACGACCTGAGCCAAAGTTGGACGTTGAACCGACTGAGCCACCCGGGCGCCCCTTTATGCTGACGATTTTAAAGAATAATTTCCACAGGCCTAAAGTTCTTCTTGTATGTAAATCAGTTGTCTGTGTAAGTAACATTAATCCCTTTTTTAGTTCGAGGGTGAGGAAGGAAGATGACTTTTAAAAACATAATATTTATGGCCAAGGTTTCTTCCTACTTATCACATGATCTGGGAATACCAAAGCAATGCCTTTCCTGACGTTTTGATTCTGTTTGCTATGGGAAGAGAAAACAGTATTCTGACCTTTATCGTGATATGGTTTATGTTCACAGCTAGTCAGTCTCTTTTCCCACTGAATCATGGGTTTCTCTGCTCCATTTGCAATGCAAAGTGAAGTTTTCCCCCTGCCTCATTAATTTAAATGATCAGTCAAATATGTTTATGAGACCTAAGTAAAGAAATATAATTTCCATCCTAACTTGAGCTTCACTGGGCTCTTCTCCCCTAAGGGAGGATATACTCAGTTTTATCGCCAGTGTTGTAAAACATGAAGGTCTTGCAGTGTGGGACTGAAAGATTCCTCTACACTTTCACGCTCTCCTTTTGGTGGTTTTTGAACTGCTTGAAACCGCTTTTCTTTACGCCACTTTTAATTTTTAGAGATAGTAGAGTTGTCAGTGACTTCTTTTAAGCAGAAGGAGAGAAACTACATTCCTTAGAGATTGAAGCAAAGGCAGACTTGAGTATCTGGATAGCTCTACACTCACTCCAACAAAATACTGTCCAGTGCTTGTGTTCTTGGAATAGTTCTTACCTTAGCCATCCTGTGACTTGGGAGAATAATGCTCTATCATCGTCTGATCACCCAGCTGTGACCGTGTGACTGTTCTTATGACATTGGCTGGCAAATAGGAGTCCCGAAAGAGCAAAACAATGAAATCAGCAATAGTGTAGAGTAGCCGAGCTTCCTGGGCATTTGGGTCTAAGAAACTGAAGTCCAGAAAAAAATGTGCCGTGGTTGTGAGGTCAGTAATTACTGCATGTGTTTTCTAGATTGAGTCTGCTGAGGACATACTAGGTTGAAAAATGGTCTAAAATGGAGGTTTGTGGGCCCTAGTGAGGATAATGAAGAAGGAAGGAAGGAAGGAAAGGAGGAAGGAAGGAAGGAAGGAAGGAAGGAAGGAAGGAAGAAAGAAAGAGAGAGAGAAAAGAAAAGAGGGAGGGAGGAAGGGAGGGAGAATGAAAGGACATAATGACCAATACATATATCACTTTCTTCTGCCAGGCAAATATTTTATATGTTTTATCTTAATTCATCACTGCCTCAACCCTATGAGATGGTCTTATTACCTTCATTTTTCAGCAGTGAAAATGAGGGACAGAAAACTTAAATAATTTTTCTAGCTAGTAACAGAATCATTGTGACGTGGTTAAAAAATGTGTCATGTCAACCCGGTTCATCACTGACATAGGCTAATATGATTTACTATATATTTACTAGATGGGGTATTGGAAGTTTGATAAACTTAACCCCTTCTCCTCTCCTCATTATTATTTAAAAGAGTATAAAGTCCTTGGTGACCTAAGAATTTATCGTATGTCAGAGAAAAAAGTATGGCTTTTTTCAAAGAAATGGATCAAAAAAATTGACTGATAAAACTGACAGACAAATTGATTACACAAACTATCAATGTTGTTGTACTTCAATATTTACTCCTTCCTTTGTTCAGACCATCAGTTTCTAAAGAAACAGATACCAAAAGAAATAATTTCACACATACTCCCTTAAGATTTTCAGTATCATTTCATTTCATCACATCAACAGTAAAGTCAACTTACTTCAGCCAACAAAATCCTGAGAATGAGGAACTCTTTAAGTGTTAAGCCAGCATTAGATTATTTGAGATTTCAAGTACAGCTGAATATATGAAAGCAAATACAGTAAATCTACATGAAAGGCGTAAATTATCTATGATTTTCACATACTTCTAAACATTGAAGGGATGTTAAAAGTTGTCTCTTTTTTAAATTTTTTTATGTTTATTTATTTTTGAGAGAGAGAGAGAGAGAGAGAGACAGAGGGCGAGCAGGGGAGGGGCAGAGACAGAGGGAGACACAGAATCCGAAGCAGGTTCCAGACTCTCAGCTGTCAACACAGAACCAGATGCAGGGTTCAAACCCACGAACTACAAGATCGTGACCTGAGCCGAAGTCAGATGCTTAACTGACTGAGCCAGCCAGGCGCCCCAAGAAGCTGTCTTGTTTTGTTCAGGCCGCTATAACAAAGTCCCAGACTTGGTGGCTTATAAACCACAGGGATTTATTCCTCACAGTTGTGGAGGCTGGAAGTGACAGGTAAGGGTGCCATCATGACTGGTTCTGGTGAGAGCCCTCTTGCAGATTGCAGACTATCATCTTCTCCCTTTATCCTCATATAACAAGGATCAAGAGAGTTCCTTTCACGAGGGCACTAACTCCATTCACGGGGGCCCCACACTCATGACCCACCTCCTAATGCCATCTCATTGGAAATGAGGATTTTGACACATGAATTTTGCAGGGACACAAATATTTAGTCCTTAATAGATGGATAGCAGACAACTAACACCAAGAAGAACATGATGTGCCCTCTTAACACGTAGGATAGAATATGAATCCCGCTCCCCAACTGCCTAGGATCAAATCCCAGTCGTGCCACTTACCAGCCATGTTACCTTAAGCACATGACTTAAACTTTGTGCCTCAAGGTCATCATCTATAAAATAACAGTGTCTCACACGTTGGTTTTAAAGATGAAATGAGTTAACTTATGCAAAATTCCTGGTTTATAGGAGATGGCATATAAATATTAGCTATTTTATTAGGATCAGCTGGGAGAAAAGAAAACTACTCTATGTATTTTTAAAAAGTAGGGATTTAATACAAGAACTTGTTCACAATGATGTTAAAAAGGGTGGAGGAGGGGCGCCTGGGTGGCTCAGTCGGTTAAGCGTCCGACTTCGGCTCAGGTCATGATCTCACGGTCCGTGAGTTCGAGCCCCACTTCGGGCTCTGTGCTGACCGCTCAGAGCCTGGAGCCTGTTTCAGATTCTGTGTCTCCCTCTCTCTCTGCCCCTCCCCTGTTCATGCTCTGTCTCTCTCTGTCTCAGAAATAAATAAACATTAAAAAAAATTTTTAAAAAAGGGTGGAGAAGCAAAAAGAAGGGGAATTGTTAGATAAGAAAAAAAAAAGAAGAAAGAAAGAAAGAAAGAAAGAAGAAAGAAAGAAAGAAAAGGAAAGGAGGGAGGGAAGGAAGGAAGGAAGGAAGAAAGAAAAGAAGGAAGGAAGGAAGGAAGGAAGGAAGGAAGGAAGGAAACATCCTGAAATCAGGAAATTGTTCAAGCCCATTAGCTTGAGCAATTGACCAAAAGAAGTTTCTCCACTGTTGGGACTACTGGAATCTTTCTCTCTTTTGGCCCTGTTGCCTCTACGGTAAACACCAACAAGTGTGGCCACTGTTGGAGAGAGCAACGAAATGCTTCTTCTCTCCCCTTTCCTTCTAACCTGCCAGCACACTGCCCCCTAACAGGACTTAACAGGAACACGGTTGGCCAGATAGTCTGGGGAATGTAGCTTACAGGCACCCCGCCCCACAGCCTAGATGAGTTAGCAGAAGTCCAGCCTGAGCCCCACCACCTGAGGGGCTCTGGGCCACGAATGGCCCTACAGGCTCGTCCTTTTTTGAGGCAAAGAGCCTTTTTTGAATCTTTCATATTTCCATCTTTGTCGCATGCTACCTCCTAGGGTGCAGCCTAAGCCCTCAATGATTTCCCAGATAGGTGGGGTGGCTTCTAACAACTCAGGGCAAGTCTCAGACGGACGCAGTGGGCTATTGGTGGCCAACACTCACAAGTGGGACACGGGTGCACTGGCTCCTTAAAATAAAACCTGTCTATTGGTGTCTTTGGCCTAAGAATTTACGGAGGGGAACATGTATTAAGTAGGGACACCTGCTGGCATCTGTCAATTCCTCAGTCTTGAAGTTTCAAGATCTCTAGAAGAGGAGGGCAGGGGGGAACCCCACCGAACTTTAAGAAAACTTTAAATATGGAACTACTTAGAGGCACCGGGGGGGTGGTGCTCAGTTGATTAAGCGTCTGATTCTTGATCTCAGCTCTGGTCTTGATCCCAGGGTTGTGAGTTTGAGCCCCACACTGGGCTTCACGTCCGGTGTGGAGCCTACTTAAAAATTTTTTTAAATAAATAAATACTTACATTAAAATAAAAATTTGCATATTAAATATGGGGTGCGTGTAGAAAATCAGCCAAAACCTTTCATTAAAAGTAATCTTTAGAGATAATTATCTGCTTCTGGAAGTTTTTTCCCATCATTTCCGTTAGATTTTACCACTGATCTGTCACCAACCTTTTCATACCTAAGGTAGTTTAAAATCAGACTGAAGACTCAAATTCACTATTAGTCCCACGTCTTTGATTAGACCATTCAAAACTAGTGTTCGACATTCTACAAGGAGGCACTCTCGAAGCTCTCCTGAGCTTTCTACTCTCCATCTTAGAAAACGTCACTGCATAAGAAAATAGCAACAAGTTTTACACGGTAGTGGTTATCGGTGCCATGCTTCTGCATTAGAACTTTCTACAAGCTTTGGCTGGTGAGATTTTTCAGTCCCGTGTACTGTATTATGAAAGTTGGAATGGATTTTACACCTGCAATCTCTCTCCCTAGTGGCATATAAGAACATTGAGGATTATTGAAATGTAATGACTTTTACAAAATATCAGGGCTAGTTAAGGGCAGAACAGGAACCAAACAGCGATTCTCCAGTTTTAGCCTTGCTACTGCACCACGCATATGTGCAGTTGTTGCTACTTAATGCAGACTGAATTCTATTATCTATTCTTATCTATTATCTATCTGTTCACCTGTCGATCATCTATCTGTCTATTTGCACATCAGCTTGATTCGAAAAGGATACAGGTTGGCTTACAAAAAACAGACACAACACAACGAGACAGTAAATACTTAATACACGAAGTGAAAGGAACATAAATTTGGGAACCATAAGCTGAAACCATGCGTGAGGATAGTAAATAAATGTCTTTGGTGGGAATTTTCCACTGGCTAAAGGTGAGATGTTCATTAGGACCTGAGATTTCTACTCTGCCAACCAAGAAACAAGGATCCCATGATCATACCAGGGTAGATCAGATAACTGGTTCACTGGTTACAATGGATCACAGGTTGCAAAATACAAATAAGCCGGTTGTTTAAGAGAGCAGTCAATACTTTCTGACAAAAGTAATAAGCTGTTTTCTTGAAGAAAATGGCATCTCTCCAAGGAAAGAAATTGCAAATAAAATCAGCTTGATGCTCTTTTCGGACCATGTGTTCCGTCAGCACGTAGAGAGAACTAAGTACAACATTTTTTCATTATAGTTTTGCAAGAATTATAAATAGATCTGTTAAAATGTTATAACTTAAAACACGGCCTGCCTTACTATAATTATACCAGCATATTTAAGGATAGTTTCACGTAAAGTCACAGTAGGTAGTAAAATTGTTGGCCCACAATATCATTTTCCTACGGAAGCCTGAAAGCCGGTCATTTTAAGGTGAGATGTCTAAGGTAGAGGGAATGTCCGGAAGGTGGCAAGGGCGTGAAAAGTCCGAAAGATGAGTGACTAAGTCTGTGGTCACAGGTAGCAGTCATCTAAAAATTTCACACTTTAGAAATCAGCTCAATTTATTCATTTAAACTCTACCTAGTTTCTTTAAACACTGTTTGAATACAGTTTATTATGCCTCCAAGAATGATTAAGAAATCTGTAGAAACGGAAATATGGCTCCAATTACCTCCATACCATTTCTAGGTCAAGCTCACTGATGTTACATAGGTGGAAAGAAGGTTGCCCAGTAATTTAGTGTGAAAACATTTCTGGTTGATGAAAGCAAAAACCCTTTATCTTTGATCTCTCAGAAGCTCAACATTATTTTTCCTCCAAGACGTTGATTCAAATCAGCCATATTGTTATTTTTTTTTTCTGTATTAGCTGTGGCTTTCCATAGGATCCAGATTCATGTTTGGGTTTTTTTTATGTTGTTTATTTTGTCTCATATTTCATGTCCATAGTCCCTTTGGTCAGGTAAGCAAATTTCCTGTCAAACACATTCTTTCCAGAACTCATGAGATGGACTACTCCATTCAAAAGACATGTTGGAATCATACATCATTCGGCAGAAAACCAAATTGCATTTTTGCATCAACTTTGAGGAGGAAAATTTCATTCTGCATGACAGATAAAGGTAAAAGATTTCCACGTGGCCTCAGTCATCAATTGTCTTCCAAGATTTCAATTGCCTTAATATTTCTAGTTCATTCTCATAATAGAACTTGTTTCTGCATAAATCAGTAGACATGGGAGTTTCGATGGGTTTGTTCGTTCTCAGAAGTTTCTTTGCTGCATATCAGATACTTAATGTGAGAAGACAGCTCATCTATAAAATACACTTTGCCACTCGTGCGCCATTTCTCAGAAAATTATCAGTAAGCATAGTTCTCTCTTTCTTGAGAGACCAGAATCATCCTTCCAACCATCAAATTACCCCTTTGTTCCCTGTGGCATTGGGTACTACCATTTAAGCAGCTCTGGAATCAGCCTCCTTGAAAAAAGGTTTTACCTATTGCCTGATTTACAGTGCCATAGAACTTAGAGTAATTCTTTTAAGCACCATATTTTTTCTCATTGACTTCTTGATAATGCTTTTGGTATTGCTATACCTTTTTAAAAAATGCCTTTTTGACATCCTTCCTGGATTATTTTTTTCGTTCTATCTAGCAGCTTGTCATCTTTACTAGTGGATTAGAAAGGAGGGGAGTGAGGCTTATACCTTTCACCTTGTGCTCAAATGGTCCAATCTGTTCTCAGAGCACCAGTACTCGGGAAATGTTTTGGCTCAAGATGTCAAATAACACAGCATATATCTGCATGTTATTAAAATAATTCTTTATGTTTCCATACCAACAACTGGGACTTGGGTAAACTATAGTCCTCGTTGCCTACCCTGTGTATGTACACACACACACATCTCATCTCCTATTTTTAAAACCTAGAAAATTATTACAAGTGTATATGGCAAACCATCTGTTTTTAACACTTATTTTACTGTGATTGCATAAATCAGGAAGCATTTTCAGAAATAAAGCCATGAAGTTAGCCCAATCTCTTTCCCGTGGATCTCTGCTAATTGGGAAAACTGTGAACGATGTCAACCTAGCTCCTTTCTGCATGTTCTTTATTGTGGAATCCTTGGTTTTATGATAATATAATACAAGTCTACTAACTTGAAAGTATGGGCTTTATAGACACATATCCAAACTGCAGATTTAGTTGTTGTATCAGCAGGGTGTTGGTAAGAAAAGAAGCCATGCTCAAACTGAGTAATTTATTATTTTTTGGGGGGGGCGTAATTGTTTATTTTTTTCCAATATATGAAATTTATTGTCAAATTGGTTTCCATACAACACCCAGTGCTCATCCCAAAAGGTGCCCTCCTCGATACCCATCACCCACCCTCCCCTCCCTCCCACCCCCCCATCAACCCTCAGTCAAACTGAGTAATTTTAAAGAGAATTTAATAAAAGGCTGATTTAAAAGGTGCTGTCAGGAATTAGGGAAACTTAGTAAGGAATAGTGTTGAATTTGATTCCACTAACTTAGAGGGGTGTTATCCCTAGGTTAGAAGGGGAAGGGTCAGAAGCAATGATTTGAACTTGAAAAGGACATTAATATCGAAAGGGATTCCTGAAGAATCTTTGGCCTCCGGTAGAGGGAAGAAATAACCAACACTCAGGAGGGGATCTGAGGAATATAAAGCCTAATTTCTGTGCTTCCCATTGGTTGAACCCAACCTGAATTCAGAGGACTGGAGACCTGTGGTCTAGACCAGCATCCTGGGGCATAAGTAGGGTGGAAAGCAGAACTAGGGGAGAAAATGGAAAATATTCCGCAGATAGGAGACCAAAAATGGTAACCACATGAGGACACACAGCAGGCACAACAGGGCACATCTTTCAGTCCAAGGCAGACAATTTGAGCTCTAGAATGGCATTCCAGAAGTGGGATGCTACGAGTAGTCTCTTTAGAATTCAACCTGCACAATATATCATCATACCCTTACAATAACTTCTGAAATAATTTGTCTCTGTATCTCCTATATGGTCACATATAGTCTTATCACAGTAAATCTCAGTAAACTCTTGTAGAGTCATAAAATAACTTGCCTCTTCGGTCCCCAGCCACAGCTGTCAGCTTTTTATCTTGTATGCATTTCCATAAACAATGTTTCCAAGTTCCAAGTCATTGTGTCCACATGTAATGACCCACCAGATCTGGACAAATAATACAGAATGCTGTATTTTAAAAGTTGTGATCAAGGTAAAGGATTCCTGCACTATCCAAAAGAAGTGGGGTCAGGAGCAAAGCACCTCTGTCAAATGAATTCATTTAGAAAAGCCTCGTGGAATAGTTTGTAGTCTCGCTGTGATGCTGTCTCGTAGTCTTGCAGAGTTAAAATGATATGGATGAACATGTTCCAAAGAGATTCACAAACTCCTCCTTTCCTCAATTTCACTATGAAAAAAAAAAAGGGAGTGCTGGCCAGTTTTGGGGGGAAACAGATGCAAGAACATCTTCTTCTGCCCCACAAAGATGAATAATTGCCTGCCATTTGAAAATTGTGGTCTCAAATTCGAAGCATCAACGGCGTATTTTAAAAAGCAGGCAAGTACTGTTCTAATAGAAATGCACAAGGTTCACTCTTATGCAGAATACACTGCACCCAAGAAAAGGAGGGTTTTTTTTCTCCTCTAAAATTTCAGTATCTTGGGTGACCTATGGGGGAAAAATCTGTATTGGGTAGTACAATAAAGGCTACATACACGTAAGTATGCGGCTGTGTTACTTTTTGGGCAGACGAGCAAATTCTTCATGTTCTAGAAGCTAATTAAGATAAAGATTTGCTTGGCACGCAATTTTGCTTCCTTAACGTCTTTTATATTGAAGTCACTCTGACTTACAGAGCATCCTACATTTTAGTCACTGACCCATAACATACAAATGCAAGCCGGTTAAAGGATAACAACACGCATTCTGAATGACTTGTGAGGAAATGCTTCAAACTTGAAAGACATTTTAATAACAATTCACCAGCCAATTCCATTAGTCTTAAAGACTAGAGAAACACAAAGAGAAAATTTGAATTACATAGCTCCACTTGCTAGAATTTAAAGACATTTCAAGCTAAATTTAAACCTTTTGGAGGTGGTATCGTGCTGTTTTTGAGCTAGCAAAACGCGAGATCCTAATGGCAAAACCCAATTAATGATAAACTCGATTTCTGTACTTCACAGTCTGCTCCTAGTGAGTGTCATTTATATCTCAGCATTGTATTTTAAAAAGCTTTCTCCGTTTAAAGAAACATACCAAGCAAAGGTGACTTAAACCGGTTTCATGATATAATGATGACACCTACTTTTTAAAAATAAGGTGTTTCTCCTGTGCGTCAACTTCAATCTTTTTGTCAATATCTCCTGTAGCGTACATTTCTGTTCTACCCGTGCTGCACACACACTGTCGGCAGGCCCTGTGAATAAATCTATTTGTTTCTGACCCCTGTTTCAAATGATAATTTTGGGGGTTTTTCATTTTCATAGGTTTTTGCATGTATGTTAATTTTCTGGGACTGGTGTAGCAAAGTGCCCCAAACTGGGCAGCTTAATACAATAGGCATTTATTGTCTCACAAGAAATTCCAGAGGCTGGCAGTCCTAGATCAAGGCATCTGCAGACCTGGTTCCTTCCGAAGGCTGTAGAAGCATCCGTTTCATTGCCCTCTCTGGGATTGTGGCGGTCTGCAGGCGATCTGGCTCTCCTTGGCTTGTAGATGCATCACCACGATCTCTGCCTTCATCCACACATGGCATTCTCCCTGGGTGTCTGTGCCCAAACTTCTCAGTTTTTAAAAGGACATCAGCAGAGGGGCCGCTCTAACTCCAGGGTGACCTAATCTTAATCAATGACGTCTGCGAAGACTCTATTTCCAAATATTGTCACATTCTTAGATACTGGAGGTTAGTACTTCAACATATGAACGGCGGGGGGCGGGGGGCGGACAGCACACAATTCATCCTACGACAGCATGTTGGGCCATGACTTTCAGTCTTTTTGTGTGTGTGTGCCTACGTTTCTAGAGTTTCAATTACTTCCCTTTCAAGTTTACTAATGAACTTCTAGACTTCAATGTCTATTCTGCATTTAAGCCAATGAGTTGTTTCTTGATCTTTGTTTTGCATGTTCTTTGTTCTATATGTTCTTTGTGTGCTATTCTATTTCTATTCTCATTATGTTCCTTTCCCTTTAAATGCTTGAACACATTGAGAATGCTTATATAAGCTCTTTTAATGTCCTTGTCCACTAATTCCATCATTTTTGCCACTTAGGATTTTTTTCTATCACCTATTTTTTTTCTCCTGTGAATGTGTGACATTTTTTTTCTTCTTTGCATGTCTTTGCATGTCCGGTAATTTAGGACATGGTGTGCTTATGTTAATGAGGACTAAGTTTTGTAATCTTCCTTCCAAGAGTGTTAAACTTTGTCCTGTCAAGTATTTAAGTTCATTGCAAAGCAGCTTGCTCTTCTCCGAGCTTCTTTTTCACCTTTGTTATGGTGGGTCTAGAGTAGCCATTATTCTGGCGCTTAGCCCACTACAAAGGCATGGCCATTCTGCCAGTCTCACTGGATGTCCCAGGTATTGAATGATGACACTCTTTCTGTCAAGCTGAAACATAGTGTCTTACAGCCCTTGGTGAGGTCTGAGAACCGTTCAGAGTACATCCTCCTGGTTGTTCTTTTCCCAATCTCATGGCATTTTACCCTAGCCATAGAAGGCTTGGTAGACATCAACTCAGTCAAGGGTATCTCTATATGATTTCTAGAACTTCCTCCACACATTTCTCTTCCTCCCTAGTACTTTTCCTTGCAAATTGTTGCTAACTCATTCTTCCAAAACTGGACTCCATCCCCTCAAATCCAGGGGACTATCGTGCTCTCCCTATGGTTCCACTCCCTGCATCATGATCCAGAAAGTGCTTCCACACAGATTACCAGAGGGTTCCTCCACTCCCTTCCTTTGTTCCCCATTGACTCATGGATCACTGTTCTGTGTTCTGTTTTCAAATATCTAAAAACCACTACCAATGTTGCCCAGCATTCTCATTGTTTATGGCAGAACCCACTTATTCTCGTAGCAGAAGACTTAATATGCGTTTTGATAAACAATTTTAAGAGAAATTCTTCTTTAATGGTTAGTGAGGGGGGTTGTCCTGTTTCATCAAGATTGGGAAGATACTCACTTGAATTTTCCTCTAATATCTTCATGGTTTCGCTTTTAAGCAATTTTCTTCAGAAAAAAAAAATGTTTTCTTCTGTAAGGTGAGTTAGGGCCAAAATTATTTTTTCCACATTGAATATCCACATAGCCTAGTCTATTTATTAAAAACACCTTAATTAATGAACTGCTCTGTAATAATCTAGAGAGAAAATATAAGACTTTCAGCTTTGTTTTGTAAAAGATTGCCTTGACCATCGTTGGCCCTTTGCATGTCCTAATGCGTTTTAATTCAGCCTAGTGATTTTCAGTAAATCAATACATACGTAGATACATACACAAATATTCATGCTATTTTTTACTCAATCTTATTGAATCTAAGGTTAGTATGAGAATAATTTAAAACTTTACCAGAGTGGGGGCATCTAGGTGGCTCAGCCAGTTAAGTATCCAACTCTTGATCCCAGCTCAAGGTGATCTCTGGGTTATGAGTTCAAGCCCCACGTTGTGCTCCACGCTGGACCAATGCATGAAGCTCAATTAAACAATAAATAAATAAATAAATAAATAAATACTTTATAACAGTGAGACTTCTAAAAATTCATGAAAAAAAATCTTTCTAAAATCTTTCTATCTTTCTTGTAAAAATCTTTCCATGTATATAAGCTTCACTTAATTTCTGCCAATTCATTCTTAGATTTTAGTAAAGAGATTTTGCCCATCACTGTTTAGATTTATTGCCATATATCTGATAGCTCTGATGTTATTATAAGCAATATCTTTCTTACAACTGTTTTTATTAATTCATTGCTGGTACATAAATGTACAATTGTTTTTTGTTTTAATCATCAACATAGTGACATTGCTCAATCTGCTACTAATGTAATAGTTTTAAAAGTTTTTTAGAATTTCCATGTGCATGATCATCTTATTTTACAAGTAATGACATCTTCATTTTCCTCTGCATTATCCTTATACTTTCCTTTCCTTCTTGCTTTATTTTATTGGCTAAGGACCTAATTAAAATATTGACTAAAAGAGCTATTATCATCTTGTTCTTAATCTTGAGGGGATATTTTCACCTTAGTGTATGATTTTTGCTATGGGTTATTTACTGAAATCCTTTGTCACATTAAGAAAATGCCTATTTCTAATTCATAAAAAGAATTCTGTTTGTTTTAATCATAAATGAGTATTGAATTTAACTAAATGTTTTTCTCTGTATCTACATGACCTTTACTTTTTATTCAATAATGTAACAAATTATGTTGATTTTTTTTTAAATCTACCTGGATGTTTATCCACCTGGAACAAACCCCATTCAGTCTGGTAGATAGAACTATCTAATATCTCTTAAAGCATCTTCTCAGACAAGTTGGTTACGAATACACATAGAGTTTTTCCTGAAATTTGTCAGAAAGGAAAGAGCTATGAACATGACAATTCAGATAATTCCTCTGAGAGGGACATTTCGTGAAGGAAAATGGCTATAACAGTCTTAGATCATGTAAAATAGTCTTAGACAGTGGTTAATAGTTTAACAGCTGGCTGAACATTGTAGACTGCGAGATCGGTTTGAGGACGTTAGGTTTTCCTAAGGGTGAACACCATTAGGATTTTAGGAGAGGTTCTAAAGTTTATCAATGCCTATCACAAAACTCCTAGAGAATTTTATCAGGAACAGTAATTACTTCCAGAAGGAACACCTAATCACATTAGACAGTAAAAATCGTCTCAGTTTTGGGCAGTTCTTTTTAATGTCAAACAAAGGATCTGTTCCTTAACTAAGAGGGTTATGAAAAGCTATGAAACCTTCCCAAGATTTCATCCAGTTGTAGAACGAAAGACTCAGTTCACAATGGAAGTTTAAAGGACAGTGGTGGGAAGGTTAAAGATGCTGTTTTCTGGTGTCCTATTGAGTCCAGCTGATCACTATACCATGGCACATACTTTGTTTGTTTTTTATTATTTATTTATTTTTTATTTTTTTTCAATATATGAAATTTATTGTCAAATTGGTTTCCATACAACACCCAGTGCTCATCCCAAAAGGTGCCCTCCTCAATACCCATCACCCACCCTCCCCTCCCTCCCACCCCCCATCAACCCTCAGTTTGTTCTCAGTTTTTAAGAGTCTCTTATGCTTTGGCTCTCTCCCACTCTAACCTCTTTTTTTTTCCTTCCCCTACCCCATGGGTTTCTGTTAAGTTTCTCAGGATCCACATAAGAGTGAAAACATATGGTATCTGTCTTTCTCTGTATGGCTTATTTCACTTAGCATAACACTCTCCAGTTCCATCCACGTTGCTACAAAAGGTCGTATTTCATTCTTTCTCATTGCCACATAGTATTCCATTGTGTATATAAACCACAATTTCTTTATCCATTCATCAGCTGATGGACATTTAGGCTCTTTCCATAATTTGGCTATTGTTGAGAGTGCTGCTATCAACATTGGGGTCCAAGTGCCCCTATGCATCAGCACTCTTGTATCCCTTGGGTAAATTCCTAGCAGTGCTATTGCTGGGTCATAGGGTAGGTCTATTTTTAATTTTTTGAGGAACCTCCACACTGTTTTCCAGAGCGGCTGCACCAATTTGCATTCCCACCAACAGTGCAAGAGGGTTCCCATTTCTCCACATCCTCTCCAGCATCTATAGTCTCCTGATTTGTTCATTTTGGCCATGGCACATACTTTGATCAATTATTTATATTTTTAGTTGTTTGACATAAGGAATAATCAAGTATGAATCACATATATAGCTATTAAGATTTTCATTGTAATATGGCTTATACCAAAAATAAGTAAGAAAACAAGACAAGGCGAGTTAAGGGGGAAAAAAAACAAACTTCAATGCTTATCACCAAGGAAATGATTACAGAATTAGGATCCATTAGTAAAACTAAATAATTCTCAGAAACCATTCAAATGACCATTACAGCATGTTTTCATTAACATTAATATTAGCCACACATTGTTAAATGAACAATATTCAATGAATATGAATGGTATATTCTCATTAAAAATAATACATATACAAATACTGTACCCAGAAATCATTTATACAGTGATGTGAAAGGCTATGTTAAATTATTTCTGGGATGATAGCTTATTTTGATTTTCCTTTTGATTTTTTAATATCTTTAGTACACGGGTTCTTCTTTTATAATAAGAAAAAAATCAATCTTGTGGGAATGTATTTTGCTGTGAGAAACAAATACAACCTCCGCGTATTACTTTATAAAGGCCTCGAATGAAAGCCTCTAAAACCCCTTTATTTTTCTTTTAATTAATTAATTTATTTTTAGAGAGAGTGTGTGTGTCTGTGTGCGCAGGGGAGGGGCAGAGAGAGAGGGAGAAAGGAAATCCCAAGCAAGCTCTGCTCCGCGGGGGTCAGAGCCCAACACAGGGCTCCATCTCAAGAACTGTGAGATCATGACCTGAGCCAAAATCGAGAGTCAGACGCTCAACTGAATGAGCCACCCAAGCACCCCTCAAACCCCTTTAAAAAGATTTCTTCCCTGTGAAGCAATTCTCCAACATGCTTTACTGAATGCATAATAGAAGTCCAAGAGAGGTTCCCCGTTTCACTTTTGTCTTATTTCCTACAATGTCCTGTTGAGAATACCCCATTAGTGTGTTTTTATTCTATGTCTGCCACAAATAGAACACGTTATTTCACCATACTCCGTGGCATCCTTCGTGCACATCAGCTGTCAAATAACCCACCAAAGGCAATTTATCCACTTCTCCTTACACTTGCTGGGGATCCTGGAATTAGAGTCACTGGCCGTTTTCCCCATAATATTTGGTTACCCCTTCAAGCACTAGAATTTGCCTGTACAACAGGGACAGACATAAGATGCAGTGAACCTAAGCGTCATCTAGTCACTGGTGGCGATAGTCCTGCAAGCAGGTTAATAACGAGGGGACAAGTGCTTGGGTGAGTCAATCAGATTCCCATTCTATGTTTGAAGAATGTATTGCCAAGTCATAGTAGCCAGCTGCCCGTCAGCACAGCACGGTTTTTACAGAAGCCAGCAAAGAGTACAGGGTTCTGGAGCTCATCAGCTTCTTTCATTTGGGCGGGATTCAGAGCGGAAAAATGATCGCTGAAGTGTTTCAAGTCCAGTGTGTATCCTATGGGTTCTTACTATCGCTGCATATCCTACCTCAGAGATAATAGCCCAGAAAAAGAGGAGATACTGTTCCCATATACAAGGTGGAAATCAGTTTCCAAGTGCCAGTATATGTCTCTTATTCATAAGTGACACATTAAATTTCGTGGGACTACATCTCCTATTAGCCATTATTGTTTGCAATGAAATTAATTAACATAAAAATTTTCCTTTCAGATATTCCATACCTCAGTACCATACACAAACACTTGTCACCAAACGACAAAATATTTATTGAATGTATTGATCAAACCACAAATAACCAGTTCTCTAGAAGAATACAGTATTCTAGACAAGTTAAATATCCAAATGACTGGAACATCCCCCTTTTGGTACTGAATTTTTCATTGATAACTTTTAAAAGTGTTATATATTTCTAGCTTTCTAAACCATTATATAAAATATAATGTATGCATTATTACTATATAGCCCCAACTTTTGTGATAACCTATAGATATACAAATTTAGGCCATTGGATAAAATATATGTTCTCCTGGGCACCTGCTTTATTAAAAAAAATTATGATTTCGTTGTTCTTATTTATTATTTGTAGCTTTCTTTTATTTTTTTAAAAACAATTTTTTTTGTTTATTTTTGAAAGAGAGAGAGAGACACCAAGTGTGAATGGGGGAGGGACAGAGAGAAGGAGACACAGAATCGAAAGCAGGCTGCAGGCTCTGAGCTATCAGCACAGAGCCCGATGCAGGGCTTGAACTCACGAACCGCAAGATCATGACCTGAGCTAAAGTCAGATACTTAACTGACTGAGCCACCCAGGCATCCCTGTACCTTTTTTGTAAATGTGAAAAACTAGTTCTAATCTCTATAGCACAGTTATCTGTGTATACACAAAAAACCTTTAGAAGATTATCTTCTTGGCTGTTGCCATTAATAATATTTGTAGTACTATGGTCTTCATAATATGATTTACAAAATATTTATCACTGAAACAATGTAGCCTCTTCCTTATTAGTTTAATCTTATCTGCTTTCTCATTGTATGGCATTTTGGGGTAGGGTGTATGAAGGGCACTTAATTATCAGTATTTGTGAATTGTTATTTAATGAGTGGCTTATGATTTTTTTTCATCTAAAACAGAGCATATTGTCACATAATTTTTCCAATTTAATTTCTTTTATGTTTAGCTTTTAACAGATATCTACATGGTAGCAAAAGCCTTGAATGTAACAAGATAAACATTTCATGTTCTCTTCAAGCAATAGAAGACTAGCTTGTTTCTGGTGAATATTTCCGTTAAGAACAATTAGAAAAACTAAAGAAGACTTAGATATAAATATATATACTTGAAGACATTAGAAGGCTACCAAGCCAGCAAGGATTTGTGAGACTGAGAGGATGTCAAGAGAGATGAGCTTAATATTTAGTGCACCTGCCCCTTAAGAATTTCCCTTTTTTAATTTAAAAGGGAATTTTATTTAATTTAAAATAAATAAATTAATTAATTTTATTTAATTTAAAATAAAAGTTTTTTAACGTTTTATTCATTTTTTTTTTGAGAGAGAGCGTGCGAGTGGGGGAGGGGCAGAGGGAGAGGAAGACACAGAATCTGAAGCAGGCTCCAGGCTTCAAGCAAGCTATCAGCACAGTGCCCGACGCTGGGCTCGAACTCAGGAACCAAATGCCGAGATCATGACCTGAGCCAAAGTCAGAGGCTTAACCAACTGAGACATCCAGGTGCCCTATTTGAAAATAGTAAAGGGAGTGGGAAGTTGAGCAGCTTCATAGAAATAGATTTGTCAATGAAAAGGAACCCTGGTAAACTCCCAAGGCTTTCAACTTGAACATCAAAGACTATAGCTTACGAGTTTGTCTACCAGAAATAGACTAGCACTTATAAGGACTGAAGCCCAGATTCTAACCTGTTCAAACCCTAACTAGATTGATTAGATTATAGTAATAAACTAATAGCTTAAGAGCCTGCCAGTAGGAAAATTAAATCCTCTCTAGAGGAAAACAATAATTCAGAGACTCAAATTATGTTTACATTGTTTATGCACTATATCTGGAATCAATCAAAAATAACTAGGCCTACAAAGAGACAAAATATTTCAAAAAAAAAAAACAAGAAAAAATAGAATCAGAATCATAAGAGAAATATCTTTGACAAATGAAGGCAAGAGACTTTCACCGCTGGCCATGAGTATCGTATATGCAAAAAATCCAATGTACTATGTAGATAAACCGTTAGAATTAATAAGGGAACAGTAAGATCACTATAAATAATGTCAGTATACAAAAAGCATTTACATTCTTATCTATCAGCAACAAAAAATGAGAAAAAGGAACTCTTAAAAATATTATTGATAGCATCAAGACTGCAAATAAGTAGGAAGGAAAAATTTTTAAAGTGTGTAAGAACTCTGTACAAAAAACTAGGAAGCATTATTAACAAAATTAAAGGTATCCTAAATAAATAGAGGGACGTACCGTGTTAATGGAAAGACTATTTACAAATGCAGTTGTAACAAATGGCTTATTATTCAATATAAATCCAATCAAAATCACAACAGACAAATTTTGAGAAATGACAAGCTGATTTTAAAATACATATGGAACTGAAAACAGCGAAAAATATCCAAGAAAATCTTGAAAGACCAAAAAGGACAAAGCTGGAGAGATTTGTCCTCCCAGTTACAAAAATTTTTAAATCTTTAGTAATCACACATGAGATATTGGCACGGTGACATATAAATAAACAAGTAAATCAGAATAAAAGATCTAGAAACAGACCCACACATACATGGGTACTTGACTCTGACAAAGACAGAATTAAAGATTCCTGAGGAAAAATACTGTCTTTTCAGCAAATTGCGTTAGATCAATAACATATCTACTTGGAAATAAATTATCCTTCCTATCACACTGCATGCAAAAACCAATATCAGGTTGATTATAGCTCTAAGGATAAAAGGTAAAACAATAAAATTTCTGATCGAAACATAGGAGAATTTTTTCTTGACCTTGGGCTAGCAAAGATTTCTTATCAAGTTAGCATGAACCGTTAGGGTTTAATAAAAATGGACTATAGTAAGGGAGGGACACATACTAACCAAAAGACATCATTAATACAGTGAAAATACAAATCACAGAAAGGCAAAAAGACATTTCTAATATCGACAACCAACAAAGGCCTTGTATCTGGGGTCATTCTTTTTTAACTTTAAAAATCAATGAAAGATTGAGAATACCATAGAAAATACATGAGCGAAAGATTTGAACCGTCTTCTCAAATGACCAATAGACCTGTAAAAAGTTTCTTGGCCTCACAAACAACAAGGAAACGAATATTAAGCACATGCTGTCCTGACCCAAGTTAAAAAGACTAGCAACATGGCATTGGCTAAAATATGAAGCAACAGCGATCATCATATCCTGCTGATGAGAATGTAAATGTATGTAACCACTTTGGAAAGCTGGTGGTAGTTACTAAAGCTTAACAAATGCATGCCTTACGACCCAGCGATTACACATATCAGTGTATAACCAACAGAATTCTGTATTTATGCGTGCCAAAAAAGTAAGAGTGTGCATCACAGCACTGCCAAATCTCCTATTCTCATTCGGAAATATTTTGCAGTGCCATTTGCAACAGCCCAAACTCAACACAAACATATGTTGGTCAACTCCAATGTCTGTGAATTTTGGTGTATTTATGGAATGGAATGTCATTGGGCAATGAAAAATATTGCCGCGGGCATCGGCAAGGAGGAATCTCGCAAACGTAATGTTGAATAAAAGAAGGCAAGCACGAAACATGACATAGAGTATGATTTCACTTTTACCCAAATATACAACAAGCAGTAGTAAATTGTGGTGTGAGAAGTAAGTACCGTAGGCATCCTGTGGTTGGAGGAAGAATTTCCGGAAGGAGGCGTGAGGGGGCACCTGGGATGCTTTTCTAGATTTACCCTCTTGAGGAAACCTTTCGATTTGTGCACTTTTCTGAACATATGTCTTAAGTCAATGAAAGTGTATTGAAAACATTTTTAACCATGCAAAATTAATCTATGATATTAAAAATCAGAATAGCAATGACCTTTGGATAGGGATCGGGGCGGCGCTCTGGAGCAGGTCTGAAGGGGGCACCTAGAATGTTGGTAATATGAACACTGCTGCAGAACTCGAACCATGTTTACATGAGTGTTCCTACTATGATTTGTGAAATTTCTCCGTATCTGTTTCAGTGAAAACATTGTTAATCATTGTTTAAGATATAAATTTTTGGTATTTTTTTCCTTGCGTGTGTGTTGTATTTTACATTTTTAAAATGTTTAAAAACAATGATATCTTCATCTAATTTTTTTTCACTGATAGGCATGTCAACTACATAATCAATATTAAAAACTATTTCTGTTAGGGTAACTCTAAATACATATAGCAATACAATGAGGTTCTCTATTATAAAATATATGTGCCTGGGGTGCCTGAGTGGCTCGGTCGGTTAAGCATCCACTTCAGCTCAGGTCATGATCTCACGGTTTGTGGGTTCGAGCCCCGCATCCGGCTCTGTGCTGACAGCTCGGAGCCTGGAGCCTGCTTCAGATTCTGGGTCTCCCTCTTTCTCTGCCCCTCCCCCTCTCGCACTCTGTCTCTCTCTCTCTCTCAAAAATAAATAAACATTAAAAAAATTTAAACAAAAATAAAAAAATAATCTGCCTATTTTCTAATTATCTAAATAAAGGTTATGACTCATCATTCTCTTACATGATACATATAATAAAGTAGAACTCTTTAACTGAACCTTTTTGGATCTTTCCTCATTGAGAATCTTGTCAACTTTTTAAAGCCGATCAACACAAAATAATATCAAATGCCACATGCAAAGCATGACATGGCAAAGGAAGGGACTGTGCAATCTCTTCTCAAGTGTATTGCTCAGATTCAACCAGAGCCAGAAACCACATTGGGGGAAATCTAGCAGTGTGGCATTTTGGAACAAGGGTATTATGCCAGAATTTGAAACACACAAAATCTAATTAATGTCTCGGCTGTTTTGCCTTCGTTCTTCGGTAACATGGAAATACTGATGCCTAAATACTAAACTTCTAAGGAAATACTAAAGAAAAAAAAAACCCAAAAACCTCTGAATAAAGAGTACATCTGGGCGAATCTATGTCTATACTATTGGCATCCAATGCTTGTCACCCTGAACCTGGATGGAAAAATAGAAAAATGTAAAAGAATGTAGAAATAAGAGAGAATCTACAACAGCATCCGAGACGGCAGAAGTGTCCCAATGACATGATGTGAAATTAGCGTTATCCATAACTTAAGTAAGCAAGTTGGGGCTAGAATAAAAGATTTGCCTAAGAGCCTACTGGTAACCCTCTTTCCCAAGAAAGCAAGGGGGGGGAGAAAATGCCTAGAGGAACTTCTGGCAGAGCTGCAGCAACGTCCTAAAGTACAAAGGAGAAAGGGCTGGAGATGAGGCTGGCAGACCCTTTAGCGGAAGAGAACGCCTCCAGGACGCCCTCCATGCTGCGGGGTCACAACAACTGGAAGAGGATGATTGCCCCAAGAAGGGAGTGGAAGGTTACAGTGGTCCCCGGTGTCCCGCCAGATACCCAAACTGCCTAGGCTTCCAGCTCCCTCTCTACTTCCTTCAGGTTCTGGTCTCACAGAACTGGTCAGAAAAACTGATATTAATGTATGTCCACAAAAGACTTACCCCAAATGTAGCAGTTTAGTGAAAGCAGTCCCAGACAGGAAACAACCTAAAATGCTGGTGATAAGAAAAGAGTTAAACAAAACGATGTTCGAATCGTGTTCGCCAGCGCCGCCTCCTAGCTCCCCAAGCTCCAGCGGAAGGAGAAGGGGGGTAGGTAAGGTGGTCTCTCTACCGAGGCTCATCCAAAACCCACTGGTCCCAAATCTGGTAGGAAAGCACCAAGGAAGCAACTGGCAAGAGTGCGCCCTCTACTGGCGGGTGAGGAAACCTCACTGTTCTTGGCCTGGTGGGAAAGCGCTTAAGGAAAACAGATCCGCACTTCCAGACCATTGGTGCTCCGCCGGAAGCAAGACCTAGCTGGCGGGCCTTCTGGAAGACGCTAACCTGTGTGCTCTCCACGTCAAACGCATTAATTTGTGCCCCAAGACGTCCAGCTGGCATGCCGCGGACGCGAAGAACGTGCTGACGAAGAATCCACTATGATGGAAAATATTTCTTTCTTAAAAAAAAAATCCTCTTCTTGTTGGTAGTTCTGAATGTTACATGTTCCGCCCCACCCCGTGGGGTCAAAAGGTACCCTAAGTATATGATTGCAATTGGAAAAGTAAGGGATAGAAATCGGGTATTGCCAGTGTTTCCATTTTCATTTGTGTGTGAATTTTTAATATAAATGCAGGGACCGAAAGCATTAATTGATGCAAGTCAAAATGTTTCAGTGAATGGTTTAGCAGTTCATCTTTATAACAATTCTAAATAAGCCTCTTAAATTTTTCTGAACAATGCCAGCATTTTGATTTTTCTTAAACAAATACATTTCTTATTGACAGCAAACACCCACACACACAAAAGCAAGCAAGCAAACAAACGCCCCCCCCCAAAAGCACGAGTACCAAGAATGAAGCAACATAAACGAATGTAAAAACTTTCTCTTACCAAATAATGCATTAACCAAAGAATGCATATTTATGAAAATATCCTTTATTGTAAGGTTCAAGAACAGGCAACACTAACCTATGGTGGTGGAAATCAGAAGAGCGATTGTCTGGAAGAATCGCCTGAATGGAGTCTGAGAGAGTTTGGGGGTGATGGTGATGTTTAATGTCATGTTGTTCGATGGGTATATTCATTTGTGACAAATGATTGAATTTAATCCCTAATATCTGTGCATTTCACAAAATGTAAACTTTGCCCCAATTTAAATACATATATATGTGTGTGTGTGTGTGTGTGTGTATTACCATGACTCAGTTATATGCTTTTCATTGCTTTCCAAATTCATGGCACCCCCCGTATTACTGTAAAGTGAGTAATATATAGTATGCATTTTCCTGTGTGCTTACTTTAAACTTGGCTTAATTATTTCCACATCTTTGTTTGGTTTTTTTTGGGGGGGGGGATTGATTACTCCTATTTATTTTATTCTGGGCTGTGTGTGTGTGTATGTGTGCATGTGTGTGTGAATATGTAAAACTAAAGGGATGATTCTGGCTCCACTGTATGATGAGAGACTTTCTTTTTCCTTCTGTTTTTCCAAAAGCAACTCTTTTATCCTTTGATCTCAGCTAAAACACACTACAGGGAAATTACCAAACATGAACAAAACCAGCTTTTCTGTTGACTGCACCCATCTGAGATGAAACTGCTTCCTCTGGGCTAGACTAAAATCACAAGATAAGAATTGTTAATATAACTGCTCCAGTGAGTTTCTTTGAACTGAATGCTTAATAAACTTAGAAGGCAAAGAAATTCTATTTTATCTTGTTATTATCTTTTTCTTGATATTCTAAGAGAACCATTTATATGGTGACTATATGTTAAAAAAAAAAAAAAGAGTAAGGTAATCATTTCAACCCTATCAACATCAGGATAGAGAGGAGGGAAAAAGTTCCTTATTCCTCACTCCTGTTTTATGATATGAAAAGTTTTACCCACCCTGGTATTGCTCTGTTAACAAGTCCTGCAAGATATACATCTTCTGAAAGAAAATAGCCAAAGAAGAAACATAAGTCATGCTTATTGAGTTTTTGTGTTTAAAGAAAAACATGTCAACGAAAAGTGCTTCAACGACCAACATCATAAGATAGTAAAATAAATTCCGTGGGAGCTATTCTGGCCCTCGTTCAGCCTTGCTGGGTCCATTTCTAAAGTATCTCTATGGTGTCCTTCTCTGTCACCCCCAACATTCCGTAAGCTGTTGTTTCCTACAACCATACTCTGACACCTAGGATTTATTTATTCCTTCTAATGGCAATTGTCCATTGCCAAGGTGGTCACCTACTTCAGGTACACTTTTTACCTCCCCTGGGTTTCATTTATTTATTTATCTATCTTGTCTATCTATCTATCTATCTACCCATCTATTTATTTTTGAGAGACAGCAGAGAAGAGGGGCAGAGGCAGAGAGAGAGAGAGAGAGAGAGAGAGAGAGAGAATCTGAAGCAGGCTCCATGCTCAGTGTGGAGTCTGTCTCAGGGTGGATCCCACAACCCTGGGATCATGACGTGAGCTGAAATCAAGACTCAATCACTCAGCCTGCCGAGACACCCAGGCGCCTCCTACCTGGATTACTTTTACCTTCTATCTGGTCTCCACACCTCTAATGGCTCCTAGGGGTGTAGCATTAACGGCTGAACACTATGTTTTAGTTAAGTCAGACAGAGATAACAAAGTAACACAGACTGGGTGGCTTTGAAACAACAGAAATCTATTTCTTATGGTTCTGGAAGCCGGAAGTCCAAGATCAAGGCTCCAGAAGATTCATTGTCTGGTGAGGCCCCACTTCCTGGTTCATGGACAGCCATCTTTTTGCTGTGATCTCGTAGAATAAAAGGGATGAAGGATCTCCCCAGAATCTCTTTTATAAGAGCACTAACCCCATTCAGGGTCTGCTCCCTACCAAAGGCCCCATCTCCAAAATACCATCACAGCAGGATTAAACTTCAATAGAAGAATTTTGGAGGGACACAAACATTCAGTGCCTAGCACACCAACACAACAATATTGAGCACACTATTTCCCTGCTCAAAAACCTTCAGCTCTTCTCCTGCTGCTAAACAATCTCCACCTGCTCTCCTAGAACAGTGCATGACTGGCCTACACCCTCCCAACTACCTCTGCTCTGTTTTAATCCTCCTTACATCCGTACTTTTGAAACTTGTAACTGGAAAAGTAATCTATTCTGGCCACAAAACAAATCAATTTGTAGAGTGTATACCAGAAAAGATGACAAAGTCACTCTTTTCCCACCTCTTTCCCCCATTTCTAAACTGGTTATTGCTGTTAATATTTCGCTCTGTTCTTCCGCCCATGAACTAAATACACTTGCATGTTGTATAGGGACAGAAATGTGAAGGTAGAATTATGTTTGTAGACTTAGCTTTTTTCTATGTAATTTTTAGATATGAATATTTCTTCAAAGTCATGAATGATTTATTCTTTTTATAATTGCCTTTATTCTATTAATAAGATATACCATAATTTATTTAATTGGTCTCTATTAGTGCATACTTAGGCTGCTTCTATTTTTAACCCTTCTGTACAATACTAACTGGAATATCTTAGTATCTATATCTTAGATGCACCTGTGCAAAAGTTGTAATTTTTCTCAAAGTGAAATAATTGAATCAAATGCCATGTTCATATTTATTTTGAAAAATATTACCTAATATTTCTCTAAAAAGCCTGCACTAATGTATGCCCATTTCCCTCCTTCCTTGTTGGCAACCGTAGGTAATAAAAATGCCTTTAATCTCTCTAACAGCTAAGGAATGGTATGTCCTTTTAAATTTTTCATTTAAAAAATCATTAGTGAATTTGAACATCTTTGCTAATGTCAATAGGTCATATATGTCTCTGTTTTGAACTGTTTATTTATTCCACACCAGAATTTATGGAGTTCCTGGTCTTTTCCATATTGATTTCTATGAGCTCCTTTGAACTAATCAATTTCATCATTTCTCCATCATGTTAGATACAAATAACTTCCCTATTTCATTGCTCGCATTACACTTTTGAATGATTTTTTTGCCCGCTTTTGCCACCGATAATGATCTTTTAATGTAATCAAACATATCCCTCTACTCTTCATAGAAGCAGTTCTCAAATTAGCATGTGTAAGAAGCATATGAAATGGCTATAATAAATGTACATTCCAGGAAAAGAAGAAACCAACGTTATGCTGATTAAACAAAAGAATTGAAGCATTTTCCTTCTTTTTCTATGCTCTTGAAGAGTTTAACTAGATTTAGAAGGATCTTTTCCTTAATGCTAACAAACAATAATCTTGTGAAACTATCTGGTCTTATCCTTTCCCTGCTGTGTGTATTAGCTCCTTGACAAGTATCTCATTTTCTTTCATTTCTTCTAGTTATTTTTCTTTCCTTCTGGGCTCAGTATTGGTAACTTACATTTTTCTTTAAAAGCATATATTTCGTATGAGTTCTCAATTTGTTTTCAAAGATTTGTGTAAATTAATTTTTGTATGTTTTTTATATCTTTTCTATGTGTGTCTGTGTGTGTATATTTTATTTTTCTCATGTGTAATCTGAATATAACTGGAACATGATACCGCTATTTCATATCTCCACATTTATGAGATGAAATTTCCAAAGTTAGAGATGAAGTTAGACCTATATTACTTAGATGAAAACGGTCTCACAAAAGGAGAGAGTTTTTCAGAATTAAAGCAATTTCAGGTACTTGAATTATTCATAAAAAGGTACAGATAATACTACATTTTATAATTTTAAGCCAGATATACAAGTTAAAAATTTAAGACTTACTCCTAAAATATAAAAATGAATATAAGTTTCACACCATAAAAATAAGAAACGAAAGAGACAAAGACATTTTACTAGTCTAATGGAAGGATAGAAAAAAAAATAACAAAAGCATGGAAAATCAAGGTAAATAGAAAGAACAAAGTAAGGTGGTAGAAATAAATCCAAATATATGAGTCATTACAATAATATAAGTAGGCTAAATAGCTTTTAATAGGTAGATATTTATAAATATAACTTAAAACTCACCTGTCTACTATTTATGAAGTCCACATTTAAAATTTAATGACACATAAAGGTCAAAAAGAGTCATGATTCACCTATAACATCAGACAAGCTAGAATATGTAACAAAAATAAATCAATAGAGTAAAAAAAGTTACTTCACAACAATAAAAATAATATATCCAAGAACAAATAGTAGCTATAAACTTATGTACACATACTAAAGCAGCCTTTAAAATGCAGCAAACAGGGGCGCCTGGAGGGCTCAGTCGGTTAGGTGTCCAACTTTGACTCAGGTCATGATCTCTCGGTCCGTGAGTTTGAGCCCCGCATTGAGCTCTGTGCTGACAGCTCAGGGCCTGGAGCCTGTTTCAGATTCTGTGTCTCCCTCTCTCTCTGACCCTCCCCTGCTCATGCTCTGTCTCTCTCTGTCTCAAAAATAAATAAACATTAAAAAAATTTTAAATAAAATAAAAAAATAAAATGCAGCAAACAAATTTTTATAGAATGAGCAAGAATATAACAATTCATATAACAGGAGTTTTATACAATCTCCCAGCAATTGATAAATCAAGCAGATAAAATACTAGTAAAGATACAGAAGAGTTGAACAGCATAACTTAACAAACTATCTATTGGTCATGTATAGATGGCTGCATCTTATAATTACAGAATATATGTGAAATTCTGAAATTGACTACATTTTAGAACTCAAAACTTATTTTAAAAAAGGAAAATGTTGCGGTGGTTGGGTCCTTAGTCAGTTTAGGTGTCTGACTTCAGCTCAAGTCATGATCTCATGGTTGGTGAGTTCGAGTCCCCCATCGGACTCTGTGCTGACAGCTCAGAGCCTGGAGCCTGCTTCAGATTCTGTGACCCCTCTCTCCCTGCCCCTCCCCCACTTGCACTCTGTCTCTTTCTCTCTCTCTTTCTCTCCCTCTCAAAAATAAGTAAACATTAAATTTTTAAAAAAATTGAAAAAGGAAAAATATTGGGGTGCCTGGGTGACTCAGTTGGTTAAGCAGTCTTGATTTTGGCTCAAGTCACAATCTCATAGTCGTGAGATCAAGCCCCACGTTGGGCTCTGCACTGGGCATGGAACCTGCTTAAGATTCTCTGTCTCCCTCTGCTCCTCTCCCACTCGCTCACACATTCTCTCTCAAAAAAAAAAAAAGTGTGGGGGGGGAGATACTGCCATCACATAGAACATGAGATTAAAATAAAATTAATAATATCAAAGGCTAGGGGCACCTGGATGGCTCAGTTGGTTAAGCAGCCTACTTTGGCTCAGGTCATGATCTCACAGTTCGTGAGTTCGAGCCCCACATCCGGCTCTGTACTGACAGCATAGAGCCTGGAGCCTACTTCAAATTCTGTGTCTCCCTCTCTCTCCGCTCCTCCCTCGCTCATGCTCTGTCTCTCTCTCTCCTTCAAAAAAATAAATAAATACATAAAATAAAATAAATTAATAATATCAGAGGATAAAGTGAGGAAATGCAAACATTTCAATTACAAAACACATACATATCTAACTTCAGAGGTGAAGAATCATAGTGGCAATTATAAAACACAACACTGAAAATGATGAAAATATTTACATAAAACTTTTTGGAATTTAGGTAACTCACTTCTTAGAAATTTGTAGTAATAAATTTTTATTTCATGTAAAAAGGAAACACAGAACACTAGTGGTGAACACTCAGCAAATGTACAATTGAAGAGGTTAGAAACAGAACAGAGAATTTCTATATAAGAATGATAGGCTGGGACACCTGGGTGGCTCAATCTGTTGAGTGACCAATGTTTGACTTTGGCTCAGGTCATGATGACAAGGTCTTGGGATTGAGCCCCCTGTCAGGCTCTGTGTTGAATGTGGAGCGTGCTTAAGATTCTTTCTCTCTCTCTCTCTCTCTCTCTTTCTCTCTCTAATAATAATAATAATAATAATCATAGCATAAAATTTTAAATATAGGAGAAAAATATAAATATAAACTCAAGATATAGATATAGATATAGATATAGATATAGATATAGATATAGACATAGATATATATCCAAAAGCTATTTGTCTGAAAAAGCTCCTTACATAGACAAACATCTAGCAAAACTTATTAAGAAAATAAGAGCAAAGTCACAAATAAACAATATAGGAGTGAAAATACACTCTGACAAAATCCTACATTGAGCAATTTCATACGAATGAATTTGGGAATTTAAATGAATTTCAAAATTTCTTGGAAAAATAAAGCTTGTCAAATCTGACTGAGCACTTACAACATTTTACTACTTATATTTTACCATTGTCAGCTTGAGTAGTGAGACAAGATAATGAAATAAGAATCAGATAAGAAGAACTCAATCTCACAAATGATATCATTAAGTATATAGAAAGGCTAAGACAAACACAAGCATCATTAGAAGTAATAAGAATCGGTGAGTTTATTGAACATAAGGATCTAACATAAAAATTACTCCTCTCCCTATTAATTATCAATAAAAAATGTGTGATGTTAAGTTTTATTATTATAATAAATAATGTTTTCTGTGAATATGTACCAACATCTGTAGTAAAACTGTATGGGAAATAACATAAAACTTTATTAAAAACTTTGTTTTTACATTTATTTATTTTTGAGAGACAGAGTGAGTAGGGGAGGGGCAGACAGAGAAGGAGACACAGAATCCTAGGCAGGCTTCATGCTCCTCCGATGCGGGGCTCGAACCCACGAATGGTGAGATCATGACCTGAGCGGAAGTCGGATGCTTAACGGACTGAGCCACCCAGGAGTCCCTATTAAAAACATTTTTAAAGCCTTGTAAATTAAATGGAAACATACAGTCACAGATAAGAAGGTGTAATACCATAAAGACATAGAGTCATTAAATTATGGATAAACTGAATGTAATTATGACAGAAATTCTAGCAGGATTTTAGATGAATTTAACAAACTCATTTAAAAATATATTCAGAAGAACAAAGGGTCAAATATATCCAAAACAATTTTGAAGAAATACTTTAATTTTGACTGGTGAAGAGCATATTTTTCTACTGAATATCAAGGTTCATTATAAAACTACACTAATAAAGACAATATAGTCTTGACATAGGAATAAACAAATAGACCAATTGCACAAAATAGACATCCCAGGGAAAAAAAGAGACTGGTGTGAATATTATAATTTGATATAAACCAGAGATGGTATTAAAATTACAAATAAGGGGGCCCCACAGTGGCTCAGCCAGTTGAGCATCTAACTTCATGATCTGGCTAAATGTGGGTTCCAGCCCCGCATCAGGCCCTCTTGCTGTCGGCACAGAGCCAATTTCGGATCATGTCTCCCTCTCTCTCTGCTCCTCCTTCACTTGCGCTCTCTCTCCCTCTCTCAAAAATAAATGAACATTAAATAATAATAATAATAATAATAAATAAAATTACAAATGAGGAAGAAGTAATGGGGCCATTTAATAAATGGTGATAGGATGATTGATTATTCAAATGAAGCAAAATAAATACCTGTAACACACAAATACATGCCCGTGCACATGTGCTCATACACACACATACAGATACACCCCCTCCCAAGTGGGTTAAGACTTTAAAAAAAAAACATTTTTTTAATTGTTTATTTATTTTTGAGAGGGGCAAAGAGAGAGGAAGACCCAGAATCCGAAACAGGCTCCAGGCTCTGAGTTGTCAGCACAGAGCCGGACATGGGGTTCGAACTCACGAATGCGAGATCATGACCTGAGCCAAAGTTGAATGCCTAACCGACTGAGCCACCCAGACGCCTCGGGTTAAGACTTAAAGTGAAAAGCAAAACATGAAAAATTTTAAAGAAAATATGAAAGAATACAGATATTTGAAACCAAGGTGTGGTAAATTTTTCTATTAAGAATAAAAGAAAGACAAACTATAAACCATAAAGGAATAAATTAGACTACATTAGAATATGTCAGAAGATACCGTTTAGAAAGCAAAACCGCAAGCCCCTGGCATGAAGATGATCTTTGCAGTGCATATGATTCATAAAAACACTGGACGACAGAATGTGTCAAAAAGTTAGATACATCAAGAAGAAAAGTGCAAAGAACCCAACAGAAACATAGCTAATGGATATGATAAAAAATTCCAAAGTGTGTGTATGAAAATATGCCCAATCGTATAAACTTGAGAAAAACAAAACTGAGCAACACTGAGATAACATTTAACCTAGTCGGATCCCCAAAATCAAAAAGAAAAAGAAATCAAACCATCACAACTAAGCAAGACTCTGGAGTAACTGGAACCCTCCTCATACATCGTTGATGGTTATACAAATAGCACCCGGCAACTTGGAAAGCAATTTGGCAATATCTTGTAATATTGAGCATACATACACCCTGTCTTAGGACCTAGCAATTCTACTTTAAGGTATCTGACCTAGAGGAGTTCTGACATTTATCTGTAAGGATTATGATGAGATTGTTCATCGCATCGTCATTTCTAGCAGAGAAAAAAAATAAAAGAAAACAAACAAACAAACAAACAAACACCCTGACCATGTCGCCAGTAGGTAAACGAATAAAAGAGTGGTGGTATATTCACACGTACAAGTAATGTGAAACAAGAGTTGCAAACATGAACTAGATGTATTCCAATATGGATAATTGCCATAACATAATCACGCTCTCCTAAAGTTCATAACTATCATTGCAAGCTTAGTATTTTGTGAGATAAAGCCTTTCGATTTTCTCTTACCACTTTAGAAGAGCATGACCACATGGGCAGCCACTAACCAAATTTATTGGACTGGTGACTTACCCCTGAGATGGAGGCAGAAAGGACATTTTCACATGCATACATCTTACTTTTCAATTATATTTTGAAGTCTTAAAAATCAAAGTCTGCAAACATAGAGCATTACCCAAATTTGGTATTCAGTTGAATGCTTTCTGATAAAATTTTAACAGGAGATGATCTGAATTACTTCCATGTCATTAGCATTCCGTTTGCTTCTGTAATGATTTCTCCATCATTTTCTATGCAGTAGTACAATTGCATAAAATATAAATACAAAATTGATACGAAAAATGCTCTATAGAAAAGGTCTATTATTTCCAATAGACAGGACTGCGATTCTTTTTCAGAATGAAAATACACAGTTTGAAAGTGTAGCATATAAAATAATGATTATCCTTTTCTATTATGCATTATGCTATAGAGACACAATGAAAAATTAAAACATTTATTTTATTTAAGATAGAAAGCGCAGGATAATTGGCACGGTCTCTTCTTCTTTCTAGAGGTTTCCAGGTTCTGAAACTGCCAGAGGCTTTTTGCCTAGGGCTTTAACAAGCATAAAAGGTCATTAATCCAAGGTCATCATAGTAAACTTCCATGGGAGAATAATCAGTCATGTAGAAATTATTTAAATGACCACAGAAGCGCATACCAATTTAGCTTGGTGTTTTGCATGATCCCTGTTGACCACTTTTCTACACATTATAGCAATACTTCAGAAAGCTCATCCTTGGAGGAAGGGAGATAGATACATTTTAATTTTCGAACTCTGTTAAGTAAAGAAATGGAACCAGCACAATTAGCACACGATTAGCTCAAGTGCCACGCACACGCGCGCACACACACACACACACACTCACCCTCCTGGAAAATGCATGCCTACCTTAGTTTAAAGCTTGAGCAAAAGATGTCTTACCCCACTGGAGGCCGTGTTGGTAAGGATCTATCTCTGTATAAGTTTTAAAGTTGCCCCCTCAGCTCTAAAACGGTACCAATGACACTTCTCCTGCGTTTGTGATGGGGATAAAAATTTAAGTAACATTTTATGTGCAGAATCTAACAGAGTGGCGAGCAGTGATACATGCCCCAAAATGGTAGCCTTTTTTGTTAGGTATTGTGCAAAACCCTAACAGACAATGATAAATATTAACCAAATGTTTTTCCTTCTTTAAACTCAGTTCAGTTTAACAACATTTGCTGAATTCCTACAGTGTATTAGGCAATGTGATAGGTAAATAAGAAATAGTTTGGGGCAAGAAATCCCATGTCTAGCAGGAAAGATACAAGTAAAATATACTTATAATGTAATAAATAAGCTATAAAGATATAAGGTATAATGGGGAGCCTGGGTGGCTGAGTCGGTTAAGCGTCTGACTTCGGCTCAGGTCATGATCTTAGAGTTCGTGGGTTCGAGCCCCACATAGGGCTCTGTGCTGACAGCTCAGAGCCTGGAGCCTGCTTTAGATTCTGTGCCTCCTCTGTCTGTCCCTCCCCTGCTTCCCCTCTGTCAATTTCCCTTTCAAAAATAAATAAACGTTTAAATCAATAAATAAGCAAACAAACAAGTAAATAAGATATAAGGATCAATTAATAAATAAAAGATAAAAGACTTCCCAAGAGCAGGGAAGCTTAATCCAACGAAGTTATAAATGGAAGATTTCATAAAGAAAGCAATGTCTTAGTTAAATATTGAAGGATAAATAATAAGGCAGATATTTTTAAACTGAGAAAGACGTTCCAGGCAGAGAGAACAGGCTGAGCCTATATGTTTGAGAAATATAAATTCTTTAGTTGGGTAACAAGTGCAAGGAGTAAAATGTCAGGCCCAAATTAAAGCAGTGAAACTCCTGAGATGGGCGAGGGCCAGGTCATGGGGACTTCATATGATAGGGGCAGAGAAAGAGCATCTTTAGATGGATTTTTTAAAAGGTCACATTTATTTGGGATAATTTTTTTTTTTTTTTCTGGTGGTGGATGGATTTCAAAAAGGTCAAGCCTGAAAAAATGGGAGACCAATTAAGGAATTATTATAAAAGTTCAGGTGAGAGAGTCAATCAGAGCCTCAGTGAGATGGTGAGTCAGGACAAGATTGTAGAAATATTTAAGAAGGTTAAGCTGGGGGGCGTCTGGGTGGCTCAGTCCGTTAAGCGGCTGACTTCGGCTCCCGTGATGGTCTCACGGTTCGTGAGCTCGAGCCCCGCGTCGGGCTCTGTGCTGACCGCTCAGAGCCTGGAGCCTGCTTCGGATTCTGTGTCTCCCTCTCTCTCTGCTCCTGCCCTGATCGCGCTCTCTCTCTCTCTCTCTCTCCCTCAAGAATAAATAAATGTTTAAAAAAATTTTTTTTTACAACAAGGTTGAATTGGGAGGACTTGGATGTGTGGGTGAAGGGAAAGGGTAAGGTTAACATGATTCTTGGATTTCATGCTTGGGTGGCTGACGGGAATAGAGAGCGACATATCCGAAGCATGGATAAAAGGGAGACGGATAGATATGGAGCAAAGACGACAATGAGTTAAGTGTTAGGAGCCTTGGGAGAATCAGGATGGCTGATGCTGACGATATGAAGCCCGTGCGCAATGAAAACGCACCAAAACCAAAACCAGCAGGAAACCGAAAAAGGGAGGCAGAGAATTCAGGGTTACAGGGAAATGGATTTGAGCAGAACTCTGAGGAAAGACTGTGCTGAGAAGAAACAGAATATGAAAATGGATGAAAAAAATAAAACTGAAAGAGAAGAAAAGTCCTCTTACAGATCCTGAGGAAGAAAAACTTTAAGAAATCAGCAGCAGTGTCACGAACGGAGCTCCACTTGAAAACAATCTACATTTCCCCCCTACTTTTCCATGAAGATTTTCTGGTCATTTTAATGTACCTGAAGATAAACAGTACTTACGCTTTAATGCATATCTCCCAGAGCAGGTACGGTCGTATAAAGGAAATTTTCTGTACTCCCCACATAAGTTTTGCTTGTTTGTTTCGTTCTTTTTCTACTTTTCTATGTCTTATTGAAGTAAAACTTCCGGGAGATGTTGTCCTCAAATCTCTACAATCCCTGAAACCTTGTTGGAAATGACATCCAGTCTCACCGAGAATGTAAGCCCATTCTCCGAATAAGGGAAGAACCCGAGAGTTTAAAGATCTACATTCACCGACCACCAGAAACAAACACTTTAAAGAAACCATTAAGAAAAGACACGAGAAGAATTCACCAAGTATTTGCCAGGGATTTGATTTGTGTTCTTCAATAAAGACTGAGTGCCTCCCCGTTTCAGGCACTGTGCAGTATGCTAGGGACAGAATGACAATGACCACACAGTCCAGCGTCTTGACAGCTTCCCGGTCTGTAGAAGACAGAAATAAAAGAGCAAACCGTCACCTTAATGGGCCAGCAATTCTAAGAAAGATACAAGATGCTATCAGAACTTGGTGGAGAAAATGCTCAAAGTGCTATTTTTTATATTAAACAAATTGCCACCTTTACATTTTTAAAAATATTTTTAAACGTTTATTCATTTTGGAGAGACAGAGCATGAGAGGGGAAGGGGCAGAGAGAGGGAGACACAGAATCTGAAGCAGGCTCCAGGCTCTGAGCTGTCAGCACAGAGCCCTTCGCGGGGCTCGAACTCACAGACTGAGATATCATGACCTGAGCTGAAGTCGGATGCTCAACCGACTGAGCCACCCAGGCGCCCCAGATTGTCACCTGCAAAAGGGAGTACGGACGCCTGGGTGGGGCCAGTCGGTTAAGCATCTGACTTCAGCTCAGGTCATTGAGTTTGGGCCCCGGGTTAGGGCTCTGTGCTCACAGCTCAGCGCCTGGAGCCTGCTTCAAAATCTGTGTCTCTCTCTCCGTCCCCTCCTCCGCTCATGCTCTCTGTCTCTCTCTCAAGATAAATAAATAAAAACATTAAAAATTTTTTAAAGGGGACTACATATTTAAAAATTAATACTTTAAAAATTAGGTTAGAACACTATATTAAACTCCTAATCGCGGAAAGCCCTTTTGCTCTTTCCCAGTGTGGCCCTCAGTGTCTCTACATTGAAGAAACAGGTTTTCATTTCCATTTGGTTTGATTTGGAGTTCTCTCATCTTCCTAAATAATGCAACCTGGGTTGCAATAACATTTAGAAAGAGAAATTGGTGTTTGTTTATGGAAGCAATGAACCGGACATCTGTTATTATTATAAAATTTAGAGGGAAAAAATGTTACTGAGAAAACTTAATTCCGTGGATGCTGCATTTCTTGTAAATCAACAGATAAAATTAGCAGGTTTAAATATTATTTATGCAGTATTTCCACATGAAAAGCTGTAAAAAAAACCCACAAAAATAATTTTCTAACTTCCTGGGCTTTTTCTCTTACCCTGTGTGCTGAACAAGTACGAAAAGCTATTTTTACGTGTATTTTCCATACAACGTGTAAATGCATCCTTTTTCTTAGAAATGCCAACATCTTCTCTCCATGTTTTCTACCTTGTTATGTAAAAAGACGACTGTCCTTCAGATTTACATGCCTCGCTCTCCTGCCCTAGAGGTGCCTATTAAACAAAGAATAGAAAGGGTGAGAGAATGAGAAACAGTCTTAACTCATGGGCAGTCCAAATCAGAAGAGGGTTGCTCACATCGATTTCATTAGGATTCACAAAGGCAGTCTCCATAGCAACATCATTTTCACAAGGCACAGAAAGGCTGCATTTTATTTTGTTTTTTAATGGAAATGCCGAAGGTCAGATGATCATTCCCCCCCCCCCCCCCCCCGTATACTGTTTGTCTTCCACCCTCACACAGTTTTGATAGCATTTAAAAGGAGCTTTAAGGACATCAGAGATGGGTCCGTTTTTAAGTGGAATAATACTCTTAACCAAGTTCCTAATAGACGTATATAGTGTTAGCGGATTTGGGATAAATCCGAGGTGAACTACTCCTGAAATTTGAAACATATTACTTGACCCTCACTCTGAGGACTTGGGAGCTACTTATTCAAACATGACTCTGCAAATCCAACAAAGGAACTCCTTTAAGAGTCAAGTAAAATCCAATTTGCGTGACCAAAGAGCTTGGGACACATTTGGCCTCTTCCTGTTTTTCCACTTGCTTTGAGGATTAAGTTGAGAAGGAGGATGATTAGAGGTTTAATAGTTTTTCAGTAATAAAAATATATTTATATTCTCCCTCAAGGTATTGTTGGTTTCTAAAATGTTTTCTTTTGGTCTTCATGAAAGATAGTGGTGGAGGAAGAAATCGAGGGAACAATTGACAATAATTCCTTACTCACTAGATTATTTAATGAATTATCCCTAGAAATTCCTTACTAATTTAAAATTATCTCTTCTCAGTATTCAAACACTGAATATCTAACATCTCTGGTTTTAATGTTAAACTGCATCTTAAGATTCTAATTGTATTACAATTGTATAAGTGCATTTACCTTTTTTTCCTGAAAAATTCTAAAATAGACTTTCACGCGAGAGACTGGAATAATTCCATCATGAATAAATGCTTGTTTACTCAATAACCTAGAATGAGTTGAGCTCTCGTGGTCCGTTGATTAAACACATAATTAGGTGAGAAATTTTCTGATGTTTTTAAACCAATCAGTGCGTACATCAGACACACCAGAATGATGCTGATAAGAATATTTTATGTGATTAGTGAAACAAGTAATTCTTTCATGTTGATAAAGCAACTATTTTTCTTAAAAATAATATTTCTTCCAAGTAAATATCATGTTATTTTCTCTCTCTCTCTCTCTTTTTTTTTTTTTTTTTTGCTTCAAGTTTTTGTTTAAATTCTAGTTAGTTAACACATATGTTAGAGTTGGTTTCAGGAGTAGAATTTAGTTATTCATGACTTAACACACAACACCCAGTGCTCATCACAACAGTGCCCCCCTTAATACCCATCACCCATTTAGCCCATCGCTACCCATGTGCCTCCATCAACCCTCAGTTTGGATATGAAAGATTTTTAAAGTTAATTTGCATCAATTACAGTTACAAAAATGCAGAAGAAAGTATTAAATTCAAGTACCTAGATAGTATAGACCTTAACAGACTCTCCAACACCATACGTTTTTCTTCTGTTACTTGCTTGGAAATAATGGAGCTGAGGCTATGCTGAGGCTATTAGAAGGAAATTAGGCAACAGCAATAAAAAAATCACTTTTATCCATTTTATTAAAACTCACAATATCAATTATAGAGCTTCTAGGCACAAAATATAACTGTTTAGGTTAGGATTTACATTTTCTGAGAAGAGTAAAATTTACTTGTCCACAAAGAATATTGGAAGAATGGAAAAATAGAAAAAATGGAAAAAGCTTAATTAACGTCAAGAAATCACCAACTCTAATGAAATACAGCAAAATTGACCAACAACTAAAAATTCTAAACAGATACAAAGTCAGTGAAGTAAATTGAGTTTCTAAAGACAAACCAGTTTTAAAGATTGTAAAAATATGTTAAGCAAACATCAATACCTAACTTTGATGTTATCCTTATTTGAATATGGAATATTTACACACGGCAACATTTCCTATTATATGAGAGGACCAAAAGAAATCAAATACTATTTATCTTAATACACATTAATATACATTGAGTAAATGTAGTCTCTTTATTGCTTATAACATGGTAGCATAATTTTACCCACATATGGTTCTAGAATAATCTGTCAGCATAATTCTAACTTTTTTTTTTACTTTAATATGTTTGCTTTTTAAAACCCTCTAAGCACTTTTGGATCTTTTATATCATTGAACCAAATAGAAACTTCTTTAGTATCAAACAGAAACTTATATTGCATTTACTTATCTCTGGCAATATTACTCATTTCATCCATCTATTCTGATACCTATCATTTTTCTTACCCCAAAACACCTTCCTTGCCAGCCCTGGCTTGGGGGTCATCTACACACATTTCTCACTTTTCTACCTATCCACCTGAGTCTTCCTCCAAGCCCCAGACCACTTGAAACAGCTTTTTCCATCCTGCCTGCTATCTCGCAGCCCACGGCTCCTTTAAACAGTGCTGCAAATCTTGTATCTTTGGAAAAACTTGTCCCAGAAAACCTCACCTTTTCTTAAACCTACCAGCAGAGTATCCATCTATGGAGTTTCTATAATTACTGTTCCCTTGTATGTTTCTAGGCTCCATGAATACTTCCTATTTCCCTTCATGTTGTCAATTGCAAGGACAGGGAGAGCATACACTATGTAATACACAATGTATTATATTACATAGTAAATATTTAACATATAAAAATTTGTAAAATAAATAAAAAGATTAATATATAATATAATATATATAATATATATAATATAATAAATAATATAATATAATATAATATAATATATATAATATATATAATATTATATAATATACATAAAATATATAATATCTTGACCAGGACATGAGTTCTGACATTGAGTCATTGTGGAACTTCTAATTTGTTTATTTACTTTTTAAGTATGCACACTTTTTAAAAATATTTATTTTTGAGGGGCGCCTGGGTGGCTCAGTCGGTTAAGCGTCCGACTTTGGCTCAGGTCACGATCTCGCGGTATGTGAGTTCGAGCCCCGCCTCGGGCTCTGTGCTGACTGCTCAGAGCCTGGAGCCTGTTTCAGAAATATGTGTCTCCCTCTCTCTCTGACCCTCCCCCGTTCGTGCTCTGTCTCTCTCTGTCTCAAAAATAAATAAACGTTAAAAAAAATTTTTTTTAAAATATTTATTTTTGAGAGAGAGAGAGCACATGAGCAGGGAGGGGCAGAGAGGGAAGGAGGGAGACAGTGGACTCTGTGCTGAGAGCAGCAAACCCAACGTGGGGCTCGAACTCACAAACTCCAAGATCATGACCTGAGCCGAAGTCAGATGTTCAACCAAGTGAGCCACCCAGGCATCCCTGGGACTTCTAATTTATAAAGTGCTTTCAAATTTCCCCCAAATGGCTGAATACTGGGGTTTATATATGATGTAATTGTATAAATGAATTTTACCTTGAAGGTATACCCACCAAACAATGTGATTATGCAGAAACTATCACTGGTAAAAGTTCATGTTTATGTTTAACTGGCACCTGGCCCCTCACCACATCTTCTCCAACGAAGACCTGAGTGGGCTCAAGGGGCCATGGTCATTGAGCGTTCTCCAGCCTGACAGCCACTCATGCTTTTGCTACAAATTTGTCCCCTGAATTTATCAGCCATAATTTCCATAAAATCTGTGTGTCGGAGTGATCATTTTCCCCAAGCAGGATCTCTAGGACATTGCAATCTTTGTCTAGTTTACGTACAGTTTTCTTTTGATATTCTTTGATGTATGGCCTAAATTACATTAAATTTTTTTTAATTTTCATGATTGATTTTTGAGAAAGAGAGAGACAGAACATGAGCAAGGGAGGGGCAGAGAGAGAGGGAGACACAGAATCTGAAGCAGGCTCCAGGCTCTGAGCTGTCAGCACAGAGCCTGATGCAGGGCTTGAACTCTTGAACCGCGAGATCATGCCCTGAGCCTAAGTCGGACACTTAACCAACTGAGTCACCCAGGGACCTCTGGCCTAAATTACCTTTTAACCACAAAAGTTGGGAAGGGTATACATAACATAATATACAAATACATATTATACAGCAAATAAATAAAAATAGATGCCTATCCCATCCCCCATTGACAGGATATATCACCCCAGAAAAGACCACATTTTTCTTTTCTTTTCTTTTCTTTTCTTTTCTTTTCTTTTCTTTTCTTTTCTCTTTTCTTTTTCTCCTTCTTTTTTTTTTTTTTCATGTTCATCCAGTGTCCAGTGGCTGAAAAGTCTGACATGGCCAGTCTCAATTTGAACCAACTGTTGTGTCTCATGATGACGGCATTTATTCCTTGGGCTCTAAAATCTCCAAAGCAATACATCCCAGAGTCGGGGGACAGAAACAACATTTTGCATGCATGTGTAAATATAAGAATTGCCACCTTCACTTCTGCACCCTACTCTCAGAATATATTTGGCAATATATATTACCTTCTGATTCATACTGTATCTTGAAAAAATACACTTCCAGCTTGGCTATAACTAGGTCACAATAATCCTTTTCTTTGTTCTGGAAGACTAGAAACTTCTAACTTACAGGGCACATAAGAAGACTAGGGAATCCAATGAGTCTCAGCCTTCACTTTCTTCTTTTTTTTTTTTTTTTCATTATAAAATGAGTTCTTTGATTAGAAGCAATGTTGTACTTGGTACTATGATGAATTTTTCAGGTATTCGGTAATTTCAAGGATGAAGGTATTTATAGCATGGTAGGAAAGATAGAAAATCCAAATCTAAGATGAGAGTGTAAGTCACAAAGGGCAAATTATTTCCTTCCATGATGGAAGGAGCCCAAAGTAATCAACCTGGAGCCTTGAAAATTGCTGATATCCCCCATGTATGGTTCTATATTAAAGGGAGTATTCATTAGAAAGTTTTCAGATGCAAGTGAGAGAGCAAACACCCAAGATGTAGGCTGAATAATGGCTCCCAGTGATATTCAGGTCCTAATCTTTAGAAGCTGTGAATGTTACCTTACATGGAAAAAAAGGGACCTTGCAGATGTGATTAAGTTTAGGATCTTGACAGGGAAGATTATTCTGGATTGTCCAAGTGGACTCTAAGTATAATCATCAAGTGTCCTTATAAGAGGAAGGGAAAGGGAGATGTGGCCTCAGAGACAGAAAGCAATGTGAGGAAACAGAGACAAATTTGGTTTTAAAAATGGAGGGAGGGACACAAGCCAAGGAATGCAACAACAATAATAGCAAAATGTAGCTCTAAAAGCTAGAAAAGGAAAGTAAACTGATTCTCCCCAAGTATGATCTTGCCTACACCTTGATTTCAGCCTAGCAACACTGATTGTAGAATTCAGACCTCCAGAACTGTAAGAGAATAAATGTTTTGCTCTGTTTTGTTTTAAACCGCCAAGTTTGTAGTCGTTTGTTATGGAAGGCTTATGACACTAACGCACCCAAGAAAAAGTGGTTTAAATAATAAAGATTTATCCTCGCGTGTCACAGCAATCCAGAGGTAATTCAGCAGCTCAAAGACGTTCAGGTGTTTGGGTCAAGTTTTTCTGTGAATCTGTTGGCTCTCTTCACCATGTGGTAAAATGGTTGCCAGAGTTCTGAGCTTCATGCTATGCTGTGATCCTATCCAAAGGCAGAAAGAAAGGGCAGGTATTTATTTCTTCTTTGTATCTCTCCTCTGTCAGGATATAACTCTTGAGTAGGCAATCAATGACATCTGCCATATGGGCTCAGATTTTACTTCTGCTCGTGGCAAATTGGACGTCCAGTCGTCGGATCAGACTCGGTACAGTGCAGTCCGCCTTATTAAACTCATGCATTTCTGTTATCTTGGTCCCTTTAACACCACTGAGCCAGGGATGGGGTTGTTGGAGAATGAGATTGGCTGACATCTACAGAGCGGGTATCATTGTCCACCTGGTTATTAAGAGCTGTCTCTTTAGAAAGGGCCCTTGGATGAATGTCTTGTTCAGTTTAGGCTGCTTTCACAAATTACCACAGAGTGAGGCGCATAAACAAACATATATTTCTCACAGTTCTGGAGGATGGGCAGTCCAAGATCAAGGTGCCAGCAGATTGCATATCTGGTGAGGTAACTCTTCTGGATTTGCAGATGGTGGTCTTCTTGCTGTGTCCTTACATGGCAGAGAGCAGAAAGAGGGCCAGCTCTCTTCTTCTTCTTCTTGTAAGCACACTAATTCCATCATGAAGGCTCCACCCTTATGACGTAATTGCCTTCCAAGGCCCTCACCTCCAAATACCATCACATTAGTGCTCCAAGCATATGAATTGGGGGATGGGGGTGAGGGACATAAACATTCAGTCCATAGCAGTGAGCATTCACATGGAACCCAAGTAACCCCATACTTTAGTCTCATCCACATGTCTCTACCCAACCTTTTTTCTCCCCGATTTTCATAACCTAGACCAACCGACAAAACTAAGGAAATAATGTTAACCTTTACTTCAGATTCTTCTTCCGGGCAAAAATGGACAATCCAGTGGAAAGCTCTGCCTGCTTTCCTTTCTCTGAAAAGAATTCCATTCTGCACTTTCCTTCAGAGTCATACGTCGTAGGATCGTAATGTTACACATCTACTTACAGCCCATTTTAGAATTTTGGGAAGAGCCATCTGTAAACTGGGATTTATACAGGGATTTTCAGCCAACATCCCAAATGGAACTCCCCATGAGACCCTAGCTATAGATTCTGGAACAGGGGGTAGCTGTGAAGCATGACGGATGCTAGGAGTGAGAACAATCTATTCCCATGATTTAGTTGGGCGCTTTGGATCGGGTGGTACCCGATCCCATATATATACCATTTCTATTCAATAATACTGTGGCCTGGGCAGCCCCTCCTTTATGGACCAGTGGATCAGAGAACATCCAGTTCGAGAAGAGTACTATGCTCCTCCAGTGTTACCATCAGGGACTCAGTCTCTATCTTCCAGTTCCCAGTACCACGCCCAGAGCTGTTTCTTGAAAGAAAACAAGTTATTTGACCAAGCAGGCATGACTTCGCTCAAATATCCTAAAGAAGTGGGTTTCCAAAATCGTGGCCTTAGGATGCTGTAGGAAATGCATTTTAATGTGTAATCCAATACACTCAGAAGATCTTGAGCAAAATAAACAAGTTTTAATGAATGTTGCCCTTACTACAGGCAATGTATTCTGGTATTTTCCTTTCTATCCTATCCTCTTTCATATTTTAAAAAATGCTGCTCTAGACTTGTTAAATGGATTTCACAACTCACTGGTGGGTCACAACACACAGCGTGAGGCATGCCGCCCTGGAGGCCTCACAGTCATTCTACCGGGATTTGCTAGAAGAACCACGGAACAATCTAATCTGCTGCAGAAAGTTCAAGCAAAATTGATTCTGCTGGCTCAAAAGGTCCAAATGGCATAGTCGCTTGCCCTCCAGGACCTGCTGAAGAAGCTTCTCTGGGCCACACTTCAGCTTAGCAGGCAGAGGGTCACCCAGTAAGTGGCTCAGAGCAGCACCTCCCTGCCTAGCGTGATAAACATCGCCATCAGAATTAAAGGGCCCACGAAGCAATTTTTTTCCTCTCCTAATACAAGAGGCAGCGACTTGGTTTTCACTTGTAAGGGATTTAACTATTATTCTTTTGCAATAGGAATGATATGATTCAAATAGTACCCGAAATACCCTTCTTACTGCTAGGGAAGGAGGAAGATGAATCCCACTCTGGGAAGTTGAAGGAAAGAACGGACACAGGAGAAGTCCCTGCTAGACAAAAAGGGAAGGAGAGACTTTCTAGGTTCCATGTAGAGCCTGAGGAAAGAGGAGGGAAAAGAATGTACAGGAGGTTAGACACTCATGCTCAGGCTTATGCAATGGTGAATTTGCTTCCAGGCGAATGGCCTGGAAGGGAGTCTGACTTTTTCTTGCCCTCAGTGGCAATGGAAGGTTCTTAGGAATTCTTGAGCAGTTATGGAAAATAATGACACTATTACACTTTATAACATAATGAGTTTATATGTATACATAATGGATCCTACTACCCCTCTGATCTGGGTTCAAGTTTATGAAACCAAATGAAGGTGTCATGCTTGAAAGTTATTTGTGCACCAAAATGATCTGTGCATGTTGAGCTATAGTGAATGAGGAAAAATTCATTTTCTTTGGAAAAAAAAAAACATATTCATTCAAACATATTCATTCATCCAATGAAATGGTGGCTGGACAACATCGTCATGAAGCATGCGATCCAAAACTACACTTTGCAGATGTAGTAAATGTATAAATGAGACCCAGAGAGATACAACTGCTTGGTCGACATCCCACACAAAGTTAATAGCAGAGGCAGGACTGAAATCCAATCGAGTACACTGTTGACTTCAAAAATTAATGCCCTTAAACTCTCCTTTATGTAAACCTAACCTAGATCTGTAAATGGAGCATAAAAGTAGAATAACATCTGTATATTAAATTTCTACTCACTACTCATCAGCTGAAAAGGTGATGCAGGAGATAAGTCAAATACTTCAATAACCTACTTCTGCAGTATTCATGCATTATGTATGAGCAAGAAGGATATCTAATTGCCATTATAACCTCCAAACAGAGATTAGAGGGTAAAGAGAATTTTTCATTAAGAACCTGTGGTACACAAGTAAAACACACATCAGGGAGATAGATAATTATCAAGACAATAAAAATGTTTAGCCGTGGGTCTAAAGGCAGAAAGTTATGTAAAGTAATAGATTTTATATAAAATGGCATTTGCTTTGAAAACAATAATAAATTGTGTTTATAACATATCGAGCCATATTCAGGTAAACCAAAGTTCTAGACTAAGGCCACAACTCTAAAGACAGAAATGCGTATAAACTCTCCTTTGAGCGAACTTCTTTTTGGACTCGTAAATAGGCTGAGATTCCAACCCACATCTTCCATTCTTTGAAGGGGCTATAGTGCTACCTGCCTCCCACCCATCCATTTCTCCTGTCTCTATCTCACTTTCCATCCCTGTAACCTCTAAATAGCCCATGTTCACTCCCCTCAACCCTGGCTGGGAGATGTTCTAGTTTGGCTCATGGATCCTCCTTCCTGACTGATGGGCTCCTACTCCAGGACTGAGTGCCCGCCTCCTCTATGTGGTTATTCTCCACAAAAGAAGGCCATCTTGATCCAAGTCACGTCCCCTTCCCAGGGGCTGCCGGCATTCAGTGACTGGGAGACGTGAGGGTACAGAGGCCTGGACCCCTGACCCTATTTGGGATGACTCTCGAGGAGCCTCCTCCTCGGCAGCTTTAGCTGCCTGCCAACCTGGCAGAGACCTGATTGTGGTTACGTGAGATCTGGGCTTCTCTCCCCTTCCAGTTTACTGCCTCCATTCTCCCACAAAGTTGGTCCCGAGAGCACTCCTCAGGGACAGCTTCCTGAACTCCAAAATCTGCTGCACAGTCAGCTTCCTAGGGAACCTGTGCTTAATAGACCGCCCTTTCGCTGAAATACTAAACTCTCCATGAAGCTACCCATGTTAAGGAGCTATTTTGTTCCCTCATGACCACTAACATTCATATCAACAACTACCTACAGATAACGAACACAAAATCATATTTATGGTTTATATTTAAGAATTTTTTATGGTGATAAAAAGCACGTAACATGGGGCGCCTGGGTGGCTCAGTCAGTTAAGCGTCTGACTTCAGCTCAGGTCACGATCTCTTGGTTTGTGAGTTCCAGCCCCGCGTCAGGCTCTGTGCTGACAGCTCGGAGCCTGGAGCCTGCTTCGGATTCTGTGTCTGCCCCTCCCTTGCTCACTTTCTGTGTCTGTCTCTCAAGAATAAACACACATTAAAAAAACTTTTTTTAAAAAAGCATATAGCGTGAAATCTACCATTTTCACAAAGTTTTGGGTGAAAAGTACAGAACTGCTAACAGCATAAGCGTTGTTGTATGGAAGATTTCTAGAACTTTTCACCTTGCATGCCTTCTTCATCTTGCATGACCCATTGCAAGAAGCAATGTTCCATTTCCCCCTTTCCCTAGTCCCTGGTAGCCACCATTTCACTTTCTACTGCTGTGAGTTTAACTGCTTCAGATCCCTCATATAAATGAAATCATACAGATTTGTCTTTCTGTGGCTGGTTTATTTCACTTAGTATAATAGCCTCCAGAGTCCTCCGTGTTGTCAGGTATGACGGCCTTTCCTTCATTTTCCATTCTGGATAATATCCCATTGTGTGCATACATCACATTTTCTTTATCCATTCATCCACTGATGGATAGTTAGGTTCTGTTTCCACCTCTTAGCTATGGTAAACAATGCTGTAATGAACATGAAAATGCAAGTATCTGTTCAAAATCTTATTTTCAGTTCTTTTGGATACATACTCAGACGTGCCCTTTACTATGAATTGTCTTGTTTACTTACTGATCTTATTATACACATACCTTAATATCCTTATTGATCAATAGAAACATATAAAAATACACACATTTGGATTCTGTTTACAATATCCTAATCTTTGCACATTATGCGGCTATAAACCCCAGGAAATCTGAGGAGGGGTATTATTTACAGGGCTGATTTGATCTTGCCGAGACGAAGGGCATGAACTAGATCAGCTTTTCACAATCTACGATTTGTAAATGTCCAACAGTGGGTCAAAGCACTTGGGAGAGTTCGTGACAACTATTTCCATTTCTCCAATGTTAATCCATTCATGAAACAAAATTTTTAAATGTTTTCTTTGTAACGCAGCATGGAGTGAGCTGGTAGAGATCAAGTGAGAGATGTAATTAAGCCCTTGAGTATCACGCACGGATGTATGTATGTATGACTCAATTGTACCTGACTGGACACCAAGGTAGTTTTGAGGGGTATGAAAGTTTAATTTTTTTTACTACTTTTAATTTTGATCATATCCTGTGTAATGTGTACCCATATTAGATCATTCATTAAAAGCAGGAAACATGAAGCATGAATGAATGAAATTTAATGAAAGGCATACGAAGGACAAAAATCTAAAATTTTGTTTCATGGTGATCTTTACTACATCTAACTGGTCAAAATTCTTAACTGGAATTTTAAATGTATTCTTTGAGCTTAAAAATCAATGCTAAAAAGATAAAATACCTGGATGGAATACCGCTAACTTGACCTTTACGTCTTTGGAAATAATGATTACCCAAACTCACAAAGCATTTTGCAAAATATGACTGAAATAATTTTAAATGGCCTCTCCTATTTGTTCACCTATAAACAAAACACAGAATTATTAGAAAAAAATTACAAATTGCAAGATTTCCCAATAGCAGATAAAGAAAGTTGCTTCTATAAACATTTAATTTTTTTTAACATTTATTCATTTTTGAGAGTAAGAGAGACAGAGTGTGAGTGGGAAGGGGCAGAGAGAGAGGGAGGCACAGAATCTGAAGCAGGCTCCAGGCTCTGAGCTGTCAGCACAGAGCCCAACGCGGGGCTCGAACTCACGGATGGAGATATCATGACCTGAGCTGAAGTCGGATGCTTAACTGACTGAGCCACCCAGGCGCCTGGCTTCTATACACATTTAATACCATCATACTTAATATTCCATATACATTTGACTTCAAAATAAAGTGCATCATTTAATTTTTATTATTTATTTCTAAATCACACTTTTCTTGTATAATTAATTTAAAAGAAATTAATGGGTAGTTGTCATTTATCATTTGTAAAAAAGCTAAAACTTCTATGTCTTAAGAATAGCCATAAAATGTACTAAAATGTAACAAATTACACCAGGGTGTCTCAGGAGACACTGTATCCTGGGTCTATCTCAGCAGAGAGAATACATTTAGATGAAGCATCACTGCGACATCCAAGAGAAATTGGAAGGCAATTTAAATTTTTTACTGCTGCTTTTGGAAAGCATTAAAGAGAAACTATATTTTTAACTCTGAGCAAAATGTGTTTAAAATCTCTTTATCTGAGACTCTCTTTCAGTGTCTTTGGCAAGGCATTTGCCCTTAATCTCCCTTCTCTCTCCTCCTCACGCCTCCGAATTCTTTCTCCCTAAATCTTTGCATGCTTCTCATTAACTTACATATGTAAAACCATATGAAATAAAAAGGCATCCCAGGGAGCTACTCAAGCAATAAGGGACTCTTTCTCTTAATGCGGATATCTACGCTCTTATTTTCTTCTAATATTCTTTCTTTTAAATTGATTTATGATTTACAGTCTATAAAATGTATAGATCCTAAATGTACAGCTTGGTGAGTTTTGACAAATACATACACTTTGTAACCAATTCCCAGTATTAACTATTATAGAACATTTCTATTAATCCGGAAAGCCCCTTTGCACCCCTGTTAGGCGGTTCCCCGCAATTAACAGAGCCAATCAGCATGATAATTCCTAATAATTATTTTGGGATCTATCCATATTTTTCACGTAGCAGTACTTTGTTCCCTTCTGGTGCTAAGTGGTATTTTGCTGTATGAATATAGCATCATGTGCTTATCCATTGTCGTGTTGAGGTACATTTGGACTTTTCCAGTTTTTGGCTGTCTTGCTACTTTGTGTATAGTAACATATTCATCTATTATGCCTTTGCTTAAAACCACCTTGTTAATTTCTTATCCATCATACCAGCCAACATTTGAGTCTAACAGTAGCATATTTAGGGCAGATTATGTAGCAACCAGAACAATTACATTCTGCTGGATGGGATGTAAATTATTGTAATCACTGTGACAAGCAATTTGGTGATCATTAAGAAAGTTGTAGGGGCACATTCACCACTATCCAGTAATCCCACTCCTGTTTATACCATTTGAAGAAATTCTCAGATTCATGTGTAAGGAGTTCTTTACAAAAATGTTCATGGCAGCCTTTTTTACAAAGACTAAAAAAAATTAAAACAGCACAAATGTGTTGTCAACAGAATGGATAAACTGTGATATATATCGTTAAATTAGATATTATATAGCAATGAAAATAACTAAATATGAGCTACTTGGGTAATTGTCAGAAATGCAATATTGAGCAAAAAAAAACCAAGTTTAACAGATGTTATGATCCTTTTTGTTCAGATACTTAAAAGAATAAAAGAATAGATATATTATGTGAGAATATATCAAGAAATATATAGAAATGGTAACCATCATAGGGAGAATATTAGCTACCTTTGCAGAAATGAAAAGAGAATAAGAGAAAGCTTCAACTAATTTTTTTCACTGGGATGTGGATACCTGAGTGATCATCATAATATCTCTTGTGTTTTCTATTATGTCTGAAATATTTAATAATAGCAAATTTTCTTTCATGGTACTAACTCACTCAGAAGCGACCCTGTGATTCAACAAATTCCTAAGAGGATATCAAAGTAAAAAGAGTTGAAGCCAGAATGTTTGGGAGAGGTCGAATTAGCTGAAATTCTAGATTCTTGATTCTGTGAATCAGCATTGCAAATAGTTAAGCATGATGAGTGAGACACTGGGTAACCATTAAAGAATATCTGATCTTTTCTCAAGACTGGGGAGGTTGCTTTGAAAACATTTTCTGTTTGATCCTTTTTACTGTGTTGTGCTCAAATATAACATTTAATTAGATCAGAATATGAATATATAGATAACTTGGGGGCAGTGGTATGCTGGTAAATGTTTAGCAAACTGTGTAGGGGCAGGAGGGCAATAAAAGCTTGATTTGTAGCAATGGCCCATTCCAGTGGTGTAAACACTCCACCAATGTTGAGTTATGCTACCATAAATCAATGATCTGAAGATTGCAAAGTTGGGAAGAGATGTGCACAGTTGGCCAATATGAGCAGACTCTGGCATATTTAGGTCAGAAAGAGTTGTCACAGAAGACTTGTAGCGGTTGGAGAGGTCTGACACAGTAGAAGTCACCCACTGCCCAAGATGATACCAGATTTCCCCCAATGATTAAATGAATACGGAGTGACTCAACAAATACACTGGGGGAGGGGAAAAAAAGGGTAGAAGAATAGGATCTTTTTAAAAAATTTTTTCTAATGTTTATTTTATTTTTGACAGAGAGAGAGTGTGAGCAGGGGAGGGGCAGAGAGAGAGGGAGACACAGAATCAGAAGTAGGCTCCAGGCTCCCAGCTGTCAGCACAGAGCCTGACGTGGGGCTCGAACTCACAGACCGTGAGATCATGACCTGAGCCGAAGTTGGACGCTCAACCGACAGAGCCACCCAGGCGCCCGGAGAATAGGATCTTACTAGAGAAAGTTAAGGGTATTTCCCATGTTGATCTAAAAGTACAAGTTTACAACCTTTCCTGCATTTCAGAAGGTAAGTTTTATCCTTCTCGAAAACAGATGTTTCCAGTGAAATGCTTCCATGTCTCAAATACTCTAAATCAGAGGTAGTACATTGTTACCACAATGAAATGATGACATCCTTGATAGAACGAAGTCAAGTAGTTAAAAGAGAGAAACCTATAGCAAAATATCTGGAAATGTGTGGACTTGGTTACATAAGGGGGAGATTACACATAGGCACAGTTTCTCAATTCCCAGGACTATCATGGAAAGAGCTAGAGATGGACAGCTGTGCATGATTTCATCTGTGAGGAGAAAGCATACAACCACGTGAGAGAAGTTTTTCGCACATCCGCATAGAGGTCTCGGGCCCTCTTGAACCTCCTTCTCATTGCTTCACTGTTGGAAAGTCTTAGAATATGACTCTGGCTGTTCAGCAGGTGCATGAATCCAGTATAAAGCAACCCCCAAAACTAAATGCTGCTAAACGTTTCCTGAAAGTCAGGAGTCAATTTTCCAGGCTCTTTTCTAAGCCCATGCAGACTTCAGACCTGTTTGAAGTTTACTCTTCCTGAAGGCAAATTAAGAAAAACTTAGTGACAAGATTAAAACCTCAAATAATGTAGGAAATATTGTAATTTAAGAAGAATTTTTGTTTTGTGAATCATTACCTTCAGCTCAGCACCCCTGACATCCACAGTCATTAAATGATGGCATTCAATATGCGAACTTTTTCTTTAACCTTAGATCAAAACTAGAAAGATGATCTAACCGCAGAAGTTTCTTGTTTAAAGTTAAAAAGGATGACAGCCTGACCGGTGGGATCTTCCTAGGAGGACTTAACATTTCTATCTCAGCTTCTTTGTTAAAAGATTTAACATCCAATAAAATGTCTAAAATTTTCATTTGGCAATGTTCTGCACATGTAGCTGGCTTATAGTAAATATTGCTATATATATAACTTAAAAAAACACTTCTATTATTTCCAGAGAGCCATAAAAATAAATTTTGCTGTTCTCACTGTTTAATAATAGATTTTTAATTACTGCTTATTTTTTCCTTGGGATTTGGGAGGTTTGTTTCATTTTCTGTCTACTTTATGAAGAAATAACATACCCAATTTATTTTTCAAGAATTTATGAACACTTTCAAGAACTTGTTTCTTATGTTGGTTCCGTGGTCTTTCCAGCTACCAAGGCTTCAAGGCACGGGAAATACAAACAGTAATTTAAAAGAGAGCTGCTTTTCAGAGATCCCACACAATTGACTATCAGATGACGTTCTTAACTTCTTTATGCCCTCAACTGAAATGCTTTTAAAAACGCATTTTTCATAAATTGAACTGACACTTAGAAATTTGTAGGGGGGGAGGAGTTTTTTCCCCTAATCTTTTGGAGTATAAACAAATGGCTTAGAAATTCCACCTAACTTAATTAAAAAGTAGCCCCATTGTAAAATATAATGACTTTGTTGGAAAAAATATACTCCTTTTTATGATCTTTTTTGATTCACTCAGTTATTTATCTACAATAGGTAACTTTTGGTTAATATCATACCAAATGCTAAAACCAATTGCTAGTATCTCAGGGAAGAGCAGGTTTTCTGAACTGACCCAGATTAATCAGATTAGATTGGAGATGATCGTCTATCCCCAAGCACTTGTCTCAGCCTGAAATTTCAATCAAGAGTTATTTCTTGGTAGTCTAAAAGTCTTTTTGGTCTTTTAGATTTCCACTTAAAAGAAATTCCACTATTTCTTTGTATCTGTCTGTATTTTTTTTCTTGCGGCAAAGAGAATGCATTCCTTTTAGAGTATGAAAAAATATATGCAGTGTTTCTAGATAGGCTAATTCTTTAAGCTGCTATCAACTAATGTCTTGATGGAGATGAACTGACAGCTGGTTGAGAACTTTATAGGTACCTTTCAGGGCATAAGTGAGATGGAAATAGGAAGAAGACATAGAAAGAAAGGCGAAGAGGAAAGACGTACTTCCCCCTCGTTCCAAATACTGTCTCAGGGACATCTGTTTGAAAATGGCAGATTGGACAGGTGCATTTTCTCATGCTGCCTTCAGGAATCTAACCAAAATGACAATAAAGAGACAAAAAAAGGTAAAAGCCATCATCCCACAGGGTTAAAGAGAGTAGTAGAGAAGTCAAGAGCAGACAGGTCAAAAAGAAATCTAGAAATAGAAAAAGACACAGATAAATGATAAAGCATTCAGGTGGCTGGAGAAAACTGAAAGCTACCTGCTTTTCCAGAAGGCAGATCCCTTGTCCCCAGAGAACTACGAAAAGGCTGAGGACCGACATGTGGTGGGCAGATGCATCTCAAAAAAGGAAGGATGGTTGAGATTCCCTATAAGAGGCCATTCGGACACTGATCCTCCCTCACCCAGTGGCCCAGAATTGAGCACACTCTTGAGAAAAGGACTTGGGTTGTGAACAGTGGGGATCACAGCCTCACCATACTCTATCCCCAGACCTGGACAAGAAGGAAGGACCAGGAGGGGGAATATGAGTTTCTTGGGCACCAACACATGGTGTAATAATGAAGTTCTGAGGTCACTACTTAGATTTAAACAGACATCTCTCTTGGGAATCTGTGGCACATAACTCAAATGAGCATGTAATTAAAAAATCATTTCTATTTAGTTGCATTATAAAAATTACAGCTTTTTAATTTTTTACACATTTTCTTAATGATGTTTTGCTTTGTGTAATATTAAAATTAGTTTTAATTCCCCATGCACTTGCTGGCTAAGAATGAGGAGAGGTAGCCTGAAAATGGAGTGGGTGTTTACAAATGCAGAAACCACAACGATGGATACCTGGTAAACACCTTCTCGCATAAAATGGCAATGAAGTTAAATTTATCCCGGATCTCCAAGACTGATACAATTCCAGCCATTTTAAGAATCTGTAACAGTCAGTAATGATTCCAGGAATCAAGATGATCATTCAGGGCATATTTATTCCAAGTGAATAAAAGGCAGATGACTTGAATCAACAGCAAAATAGTCACAAAATTAAATGCAAGGAATGACATCATCTCAACAGATTTCATCTCCCAGAATAGTGGCAAAACTCAAGAATAGTCAGCAACATACACAAACTGATCTCCAGTCTTGTTACTTGACAGGTCAAAGATGCCCATCCCTACACGTTAATGTTGTGCAGTGGGTTGGATGAGAATCTTCCTCATTAAAAAAACAAAACAGCAAAACAAGGAAGCCACAAACCTTTTACAGAATCAGCAGTAATGGTTATGTGCCCCGAGTGGATTTTCATCTGCTCGTATGCACTGGTGGGCATAGGTAATCATCTGCATGTTTCCAGGAGGTATATGCTCACAAAGAGTTTTTAAATATATGATATCGCAAAATATTTTTTGTCCCAAGCCAGCTTGTGTCCAAAGAGAATTCATGTCTTCCTCTTTCATATTCTCTCTCACTTTCTTTTCTTCTTTTTCCATTTTCTTTTTTCATTTTTTTTTGTCAGTTAGTGAGATGTTCATACTACCATGGAAATACATAAACCTTCTATAACACAGAGTTGCACTGCACATCCTCGCTCAGAGATCTTCTTTTCAAAGACGATTCTTTAAGTTATATGTAATTAAAGGAGGAATGAAGCATTTTATGAAGAAAAATGGAATGCAATTTTTCAAGTAAAAACAAAGTTAATACATTTTTCTTGACATCATCTTAGCATTCAACATGTCAATGATTTAGAGCGCAATCATTATTTCTTCAATGCATATTCTCAGGGTTAGAGGAAAGACATTTTTCTTATGAGACAGGAAGGTAAATGAAGAGCTATTAAAGATAGTGATGTATTCACCAGGCTTGAAGGTCACATGTCTATGAATGCCCCAAAGTGCCACAACTCTGAGCCCATATCTACCCTCCTGGAAACGTAATAATATTCTAATTACATCTGTGAGTTTTCCATGATTCTTTCTAAATACGCTGTCCTTCCCGTGGGGTTGGCCATTGATGCTTTGGCATAAGATTGCCACTCTGCCAGGCTCAGCCACCTGGGGCTAATAATGGGGAAATTACAACACAGAATAACTATTGGTGTCTGCTGTAAATACATGGCCTCAGAGACCCTGGGTTCATGGTCATTCGCAGAGTCATAGAGTGTTCCTAACTGCTGGCCGCACTCAACATGGAGGTGTCAACTCACATCTCTAACAAAGCTTCTTATCATCATACCTCTCAGTATAGCCTCTCCTGTCCCGAGACCCCAACTGAAAGAATATCTCCCTTTCACCTTACTGTGAGCTTTGTCTTCTTGTCACAACTCTCCATTTTTCCTAGTTGATTAACCGGAAACTAGTTTTTCTAGTTGATTAACTCAAGAAGAGACACTTCCCCCTACCCACACCCATCACGGAGATGTAGCCTTTTCCTCTGGCCCTAACAGGACAATTGTACCTGAACACAGTAGCCCTGCATGGAGTCATTTCTTGGCATCCAGGTCGTTCAGCTCTTAGACAAGCTCATTGCTAAGAAACCAAAGGCCCACAAAAGCGTTCACACACAAAAACAAATGTCCTTCCTTTCCTGGTTTCTTTCCAGTGCAAGTTTAAAATTATGCCTGTATCTCTTTCTTGAAGTCGTCTTCATCTGAGATTCTCATTCCAAAAAACAGCTGCTCAAGCAAGAATACATGCAATCTCAAAGAATAAATTATAGTATACAAGCAGCCGACATTATAAATATATTCATAAAGCAGAAACACATCTCTCAAAGAAGCAACAAAATCTGTAGAGACATAGCTTTGCCAAAAACTTATGCACAACAGTTAAAATTACCAAAGAGACTACATAGTTTCTCAGTTTATAACATCTGCAGTCATGTTTACATACTGAGGAAAAGAGCCAGAGAGGAAGGAGATGCTAAAATGCAGAATAAGAGATCCATGCAGATAAAAAGATCTCTTAAGAGGACTCTAATTAGGGAACAGAATGAGATGGAAGTTGGAACACGAATGGGTACAGTGAACTTGGGAAGAAGGTAAAGTTGGTTAAGGTTCGGAAATAGAGGTCTTGGAAAAGACTTCAACCTAATAACAGAAACCTCTAATATGATTGGGGAATAGATAGGATCCAACAGCAGATTTATTTCAATTCCACTGGTAACTTCTGCGTGGTTAGTAAATAAGCCTCTTCACTGGCCTGAGTTTGAATTAACTTCATAAAACAGAAGTATCACTGTATCCCTGCTTATGTGTCCCATTAAAACATGGAAATACCAAATGTGTGGCCATGGAGAAGTAGAAGACAGCCCTCAGGCATATAATATCTTATCTACAAGGCAGAGGCCATATATACAAGAAGCCTTGTATACTTGCGGGATAATGAGAGCACAGGCACTAATTGAAGCAGACAGAAGGCAAGAGTCTCTCCTCATTAGTTTGAATGTCTCATACTGAAGGCAGTTAATCATTAGGTCTACGACATGGGACATGAGCTGCATCAGATGTTGTGAAGGAGATTCCCAAATAGCACCATATTCACCATTTGGAAAGGTTGCCTGCTCTCAGAATTCTGGTGGAAAGAGAATGAGTTTTGAAGTTCTGTTATCTTAATATTCCATCTCCGTTGTTTATTATCTGTGAGCCAGACATGTCTATAAATCCCTTTAACAAGATGGCGATAAAAATGGTACCTCACGAGTTGGCCAGCCTTTCTCTCTCATCTTAGTGAGAGAGCACTGGTTTGAGTCAGTGTAAAACACAGAAGTGCAAGGGCAACCGCAGGGAACAGGATGATAAAAATGTCCAGAGAGTCTACGTAGGATGACATAAGTTGTCTATGTGGGAAGAAAATGCTTAGATACCACTGGGGTCAGAAACCAGTCAGAAACTGAGGCAACACCATAGAATCTCACAGATGGAGTGCCTCAGGACTCAGTTGTTGTATATATTCTCTGCATATATTCTGTACATACTCTGTCACTGAATGTTTTCATCCAGATCCTCGCCTTTAAATACCAACTTACTAGTTTCCTGGCATTGCCATAGCCTTGGTGGTTACCACAAACCAGGGGGCTTAAAACCACAGAAATGTGTGGTCTCACGGTTCTGAAGGCTAAAGATCCAAAATCAAGGTTTCAACAGGTCCAAGTTTCCCTTTCCCCTGTAGGGGAGAATCCATTCTTACATCTTCCTAGTTTTTGGTGGTTTGTTGGCAATCCTTGGTTTTCTTTGGTTTACAGCTCCATCCCTCCCATCTCTGCCTCCATCAACACATGGCATCCACCCCCTCCCATGAGTCTGTATTTCTGTGTCTATTCTCCATTTCCTTCCCATAAGGACACCCACCAGTCACATTAGATTTAGGGCCCATCCTAAATTAGTCCTCTTGCCTTGACTAGTTACATCTGCAACGACCACATTTCCAAAAAAGTCTATATTCGAAGGCACTAGGGGTTAGGACTTCAACATATCTTTTTGGAGGGCACAGTTCAACCCATAATAACATCCATACACTCATGATTCCCAAATGTGTATCTTTATAATGATCCTGAGCAATTTCCCAATTGCTTACTTGGCATCTCCACTTGGATATCTAAATGGGCATTTCAACACATGCAAAACGTATCAACTGTCCTACCTCCCCAAGTCGCCTTTGTCTTATTGTATGGGGCTGACATCTGCCTCACTATTCAGTCTCAAAATCCACAAGTCATCTGTTGTTCCTCCCTTACCTTCGTCTCCTACGTATATCCCATTAACAGTTTTTTCTTATTCTTTGACCTCCATGAGGGGGGAGGAATAATTCATTTCTCTCATCAGTTCTGGCACCATACAGGTCCAAATCACCATGAAACACACACACAAAAAAATAGTCTCCAAAATTATCTCCTTGCTTATCTCATCATCATTCTAGAATCCATTCTCCATATGGCAATCTGTCATTTTTTTAAAGACAAATGGAATCACAACATCCCTCTTTTTGGAATTCTTAAGTCTTCCTGCCATATTTAGAATGAATTTTGAACTTCTCACCATGGTCTGCCAAAACTAATGAGGCTTGAGTCCAACACCACCCTCCCGTCCCACTCCTCCGCCACTTGTCTTAGCCCAGCTATGCTTGGAGTCACTGCAGAAACTCTCTCATTCAAATTGTCCAGGGTCCAAATCTGAAAGGCTCGTGAAAGTAGGGAGGAGAGGAGTGGAAGAGCGGGGAGAGAAGGAAAGAATAGCGATGGGCATTTCATGGTTGCAGGGAGACATAGAGAGCACCCACTTTTATATATTCGCGTTCACCCAATCCCTTTTGTTTCACTGCTGCTTTCCGGTTTACCTGATACCTCCAAGTTCCGAGCATTGCAACCGGGTTACCTTTTGCAGATACTTCAGCGGAGGTGTCTTTTCTCTCTGCTAGGTCAGGTGCTTCTCCTCTAACGGACTCCCTAGCTTCCAAAACTCACAGCAGTCTCTTCTACAGATGCCTTCTCTCCTATTCTGTTTGGCCTTATGGATTGATACACTTTTAATTCTTACTTTGTCCTCAGTGAAGGTTGGGAGTGAGAGTAGATCCATGAGTGTAATCAATCTGCCTGATTTCTAGGAAGTATCCTTTCCATTTATTTGGTTTCTCTATTCCAACTCTTCTATTACCAGTGGCAGAAAACCCCTGGATTTTTAGCAAAGTAAATATGATGTCATGTGGGTAAGAACAATGAATGGGGGGATAGGTTAGAGTAGCATTTGTCCGCCTCAGCACTATTGACATTTGGGGCCGGAGAACTCTTTGTTGTGGGAAGCTGTCCTGTGCATTGTAGGATATTTAGCAGCATCTCTGGTCACCACACATGCTCCCAGTTGTAACAAACAAATGCATTCAGATATCATTAGATTTCTCCTGGAGGGTTTCATGGGGGAGATCTCCCCTGATTGAGAACCACCGATTTAGAGAAAAATGGGAGTACTGTTACCAGGGCAAGGAGGAGAGGGTGACAAACACAAGAACGATCCTCTATTTTCATCCACGAAAATATGACTTAGAAAACCTCTCAGCAAGATATATCTTCATACTTTCCACCCTATCAAAAGGAGATAAACTTCCAGATATAAAATAAGTAAGTCACAGTGGTGCATTATTGGACAGCATGGCGACTATAGTTAATAACACTGTGTTGTATGTTTGAAAGTTGGTAAGAGAGCAGATCTTAACACTTCTTATCACAAGAAGAAGATTTTTGGTAACTATGTGTGTGACATTGGATGTCACGAGGCTTTCGGTGGTTATCATTTGGCAACGTCCGCAAATATCAAATTATTGTGTCATCGACCCGAAACTAATATAAAGTCATATGTCAGTTATACCTCAGTAAGGAAATTCTTTTGACTCTACATTATCATATGACCTCAGGAAAGGAAAATCAGACCCGAGGAGAAGCAGGAAGTGGAAAGCGCCAAGGTGGCTCTGAGGAACCCAGCAGTAGGATCCTTCCATCTTCATACATATGTTCCACTATTTACAACATTCAGCTTCTCTGCAGCGCCAAGTGTTTGTTTTCTGTCACCAACCTTCCAATATATGGCATATAAGATTTTTATTTATCACATATTCTTTTAAGGAATATTTACTTCTTCCTTCCATATGTCAGAGACCACTGAGGGTACTGCACATACAGCAATTGTATGTGATATTCAGAGACGCTGCCTCCGTGGTGCTTATATTCATGCAGGGCAACTGATAGTAAATAGCAAACTGATCAATAAGCAAATTAATTCGGGTGGTGATAAACGCTACACAGAAAATAAAAGAGCGTAATGTGTTGGAAATTAACGGCGGTGGGGGAGGAAGCAGAGAGGCAAGATTAGACTGGGAAATTGGGGAAGACTCACTAAAGAGGTGACATCTCACTCAAAACCCAAAAGACAATTGCAGGAGATAATTAAAGGTTTCCCGTATGAAGACCTAGAAAGAGAAATCTAGAAGTAAAGAGCCAGTGCCACATATATGTGGGTTTGTATGTGTATACACATGTGTGCATGTGCCCCATGATCTGAATGTTCGTGTCCCCCCAATATTCGTATGTTGAAATCCCAGCTCTCACAGGTGATAGTACTAGGGGGAAGGGGCCTTTGGGTGGTGACTGAGCCATGAGGGTGGAACCTTCAGGAATGGGATTAGTGCTCTTACGAGAGAGACCCCACAGAGCTCCCCAGCTCCTTCTACCATGTGAGGACACAGTGAAGAGACAGTCAACTAGGTGCAGGTTCTCACTAGACACCGAATCTGCCAGCACCTCTATCTTGGACTTCCTGACCTCCAGAACCACGAAAAATAAATCTCTATTGTTCATATCCACCCAATCTATGGTATATATATATATATATATATATATACACCTTATATATTTTTTACAGCAACCCAGACGACACTATGCACACACACACACACACACACACACACACACACATTTATGTTAACTTGTCTACTTCCTCATTCTATTCATTCATAGTAGCCTCTCCCTCATTGACACAGGCCAGCAAATGGTCATCGGAGTTGCCTGCTGTCTCCTAGTCCGACCTCCTCCACCTTGAGCTCCCACTATTACCTGCCTAATTATTGTGGTATTTCCCAACTTGAAATCATCTGATGGGCTGAATTTATCTTTTGGTTCCAAGTAATGCCATAAACTGCTTGCCAATCCAGGGATTGACTTGTACATCAGATACCCTTTCCTAATGTCATCAAGTCTGTGACGGAAAAAGATCAGTTAGCACCAGAATACCTGCCTGGAGTTTCCCAAGAGCCCGAATGCAGTCACGTCAGTTTCTTTTAAAGAGCCTGTGGGTAAGCAAGCTTCCTGACTGACATATCTCTTGAAATCACCAGCTGAATCACCCTTTGCTGTGTACTCAAAGTCATTCTGCCCTTCAGCTCTGCTATCATTCATGTTCCATTTTTAATTTATCATCCAGAGAAATCCCTGGAAGGTATCAGAAAAATCGTCCTGGCAGGAGCAGAGGTCAAAAGCAAATAGATAAGTATATGTCTCCCTCACAACAGTGTTGAAACTGACTTTCTGTGGACACTGAAATGAACATATATTTTGTATTTCTTAGTTCACATTCTCTGGTGTGAATCATAAACTCGAGTACTAAACCAAAAATCGTTGCACAGCCATTTGAGCCAAATTACATTTAAAGCTCTGGGTAGACTATCCACAAACAGAAAAGATGCGATTCCTACCTTTAAGGGTTTACGCTGTGGTGGAGAAATGCAGTGGCTATTTACCACACGTCTGTGACTGCCCAGAACTCTTTGAGTACCCTTCCGGTGTTTTTCAAATTTTCCACATGAGCTGGTCTGATTCCAGGAAGATGCTAAAAACTCAACATCTCAGCCTCTCTGGCAACCAAGACACAGGCATATGACTGTGCCCTTCTGGTCACACGCATTGTTAAGATATAAAATATAGAAGAAGGTACTGTGAAGACGAAGGCATAAATAGAATCTTTTTTTTTTTTTTTTTTTTTTTTTGGTGAGGGTGGCATGGCTTTGCAAAGTCATCCAGGCCAGAGAGAAATAATTTATAGAGATTCTTATATTAGTTTTTGGTGCCCAAAGTGTAGAGTCCCCAGTTGGGCGGGCTTACAGTATAATTTGGCATTTTCTAGATTTGTGCCACCCAATATGGTAGCTAATAGCTCTATGCATCTGTCCACCTTTCAGAATGTGGCTCATATAACTGATGAACTAAATTTAAAATTAATTTAAAGTAGTATTTTAGGGGCACCTGGGTGGCTTAGTCAGTTAAGTATCCGATTCTGGATTTTGGTTCAGGTCATGATCTCACAGTTCGTGTGCGCTGACAGTACAGGGTCTGTTTGGGATTCTTTCTCTCTCTCTCCCTCTGTCTCTCTCTGCCCCTCCCCCAGTCACATGTGCACCCTCTCTTTCTCAGAATAGTTTTTTTATGTTTTTTAATGTTTACTTATTTATTTTGAGAGACAGAGAGAGAACGAGTGATGGAAGGACAGAGAGAGGAGAAAGAGAATCCCAAGCAGGCTCCTCACTGTCAGTACAGAGGGCTTGAACTCATGAACCATAAGATCATGACCTTAGCTGCAATCATGAGTCAGATGCTCAACCAACTGAGCCACCCAGGCACCACCCCCCTAAAAATAAATTAGTATTTTAAAGCAGCCACTTCATTTAGTTATTGGAAGACATTTAAGTATAGTATTTGGAACAACTTTTGGTATGTGTATCTACTTTTTCAACTATAAATTTTATGAAGCCAAAATCCAGATCAGATTGTCTGATGGAAGTTTAGTATTCAAATCGAGATAAGCTGTTAAGGATAAAATACACAAAGGATTTTATTTTATTTACTTTTTATTTATTTTTTCAAGTTTACTTATTTATTTTGAGAGAGAGAGAGAGAGAGAGAGAGAGAGAGAGAGAGAGAGTCGGGGAGGGACTGAGAGAAGGAGAGAGAGAGAAGCCCAGGCAAGATGTTCACCATCAGTGCAGAGGCCAATGCGGGGCTCAAACCCACAGAACCATGAGATCACGACCTGAGCCAAAGTCAGATGCTTAACCAGTTGAGTCCCCCAGGTGCCCCAAATATACAAAGGATTTTAAAGACTTCTTATAAAAAAGAATGTAAAATATCTCACTAATACTATAATTAGTAATTACTCATACCTTAATACTATACATTGATGGTGTGTTCTAATAATATTTTGGACTGATCAAGGTAAAGAAAATATATCTTTAAGTTAATTTCACCTCTTTCATTTTACTTTTTTAACATGGCTGTGGAAGACTTTCAATTACGTATGTGGCTCGTGTTATGATTTTGTTGGACAGCAATTTCCTAGACCAGTGGTTCTCACATTTTAATATGCATCAGAATTACCTGGAAGGCATGGTGAACGAATACAGTGTTTTCATTGAGAATGGCAGAAGGAGATGAACGAAGCAGGGAATCTGAAGAAGTGACCTTTCAGGTGAGGTCTGAAGGTGAAGGTTTGGGAAGAGGACAGCCACAAAGAGAAGGAATAGTAAGAAGTAGGGTCAGAGGCAAGAGAATGAGCAGTACTTCCGAGAAGCTCCAAGAGGCCCTTGTAGCCAGATTGCAGAGCAGAAAGATGAAAATGTGGTTAAGAAATCGGAAAGGCAGATAGGAACCAAATTGTGCATGGCTCTGTCGGTCTTGGTAAGGAATCTGAATTTTACTCAAGGTGCAAAGGAAACACATGAGAGAATTTCAATCAGTAGAATATGGGATCTGATAACATTTCTTTTTTTTTTTTTAATTTTTTTTAATGTTTATTTATTTTTGAGAGACAGAGACAGAGCATGAGCGGGGAAAGGGCAGAGAGAGGGAGACACAGAATCCGAAGCAGGCTCAGGCTCCTAGCTGTCAGCACAGAGCCCGATGCAGGGTTTGAACTCATGAACTGCGAGATCATGACCTGAGCTGAAGTCGGACACTCAACCGACTGAGCCTCCCAGGCACCTCTATAACATTTCTAAAAGACTACCCAAGCTAACACTTGGAAAACAGATTGAATATGAGCAAAGCAGGTATGGGCTGAGCACTAAAAAGTCTATTGCAATAATAAAGGGGGGGGGGTTAAGTAAAATATACTAAAACAACCAAATGGAATTCTAAGCAGCTACTGACAGTAATGATTATGAAAATTGTACAAATGCTGAAAATGTTTAGAATTCAATATTACCTGACACAAACATGGAATATAAAATTGAGCAGACATTATGCTTCAACTAGGTGAAGTTATATATGCATACAAAGACTACATGGGAATTTATGCCACCTACATCAAAGAAGAAAATACTAGTAAGAACATGGATGATACTTTTCCTTTCCCAAAGGAATAATTTTACTTAATATTACTTTAGAACAATATAAATTGGGACACTTCTTTCAGTTCATTGAAAGAGTTCTCTTGCCTACCCTCTTAGTAAGGTGAGATATTTTTATCAGCCCAGAAGGTAAAATTGTTGATAATATAATTGTTGATAATATGAGCCACATCTGCATTTGTGTTTAACCCTCCAGAGTGAGTTCCAGTTTGTGTTTTATGACGGAGACACTACTTTTTCTAGACAAGTCTTTGCACGATACCACAAAGAAGATATTATCCACTTGAAGAATTCCTAATTCTTTTAAAAGTAAATGCATCAGATCTCCAATTGGAAAGCAATGGTGACCATCTGATTTCAAATCTCCTCATATAACCTCACACCAACAAAAACACGCAAAGTATCTTCTAACTAGTTCTGATTTGTGTACTTAAATGCTTAATGATTGTTGCATGCTAACTTTATATCGTGCTACTCTACTGAACCACCTAACCACAAAGAGAGCAAAATGTATAAAATGAAAGCACACGAAGACTGTTTTTGGAGGTGCATTCCTCTATAACCTGGGAGTAAGAAGAGGCTCTCTAACCAGGACTTCAAAAGTCAGATACCAAAAAAAATAAAAGTAAAAAAATTTGACCTCTTAAGAATTAAAATAACTTGCATGGCATAAGCACCAAAAGACAAAGGAAAAACTGGTAGAAAAAAATTGCAAAACATGTAACTTTAAAAGATCAAACATGTAATAATTTTTTAATTGAGGGGAAAAAGCCCCACCAAACTCCTATAGAAAAATAAGCAAAGATGTGAATAGCTAATTCACAAAATGATTGAAAGTAACCTATAGAAAGATGTTTGTGGTCACTCATAATAGCAGAAATGCAAAGGATACCACCTTTCCCATCAAACTGACCAAACAGAACAAAAATCAAAAGCTTAACAATGCATTATGTTGGCAGAGCTGGGGAGAAACAGGCACTCATACGCACTTCTGGTAGAAATGGAAAAATGGTACATTCTCTCAATGAGAGAATTTAGCAATATTTAACAAAAGCACATATGCATTTACCCTTCAACCCAGCAATTCTAAATTTACCCTAAAAATACAGCAATAATACATATTTTCAAGGCTATTTATTGCAGCATTATTTGTAATTGTACATTGGAAGCTATAATGCCACAACATACTAGAAAAGTATGGTACACATCTTCGACAGAATACTATAGAGCCTTAACAAATGATGGAGGGTATTCGCGCTGGTTGCTGTAGGAATCCATGTATCTACGGTGAGGGGTAGGAAGGACCTGTGCCCACCAGCTCTTTTGTCCTTGGAGAAGTTTCCTTAAGATCCCCACCCCTCACTTGTTCTGAGATTAGTAAACAAATATCCTTCCCAATGCCCCAGGCACCTTTTAAACTGCTGCTTCTATGCTGTTCCTAGCAGGTTGTTTGCTATGCTGGCTCTTTAAGGGCAGGGGACTGTTTCCCATCCCACCCCCCCAGATTTTCTCCTGCCCACTGAATTTCTAAAGTTCCTGATGGTAAGCCTGCTGGTTATAAAAACTTGCAAAGTTAAGCGCCACTGATTTTCAAAGCCAAATGTTATGAAGACTCATCTTCCCATGTGGGTCCCCCATGCCTGGGGTGCCTGGTGTGGGTCTACTCCTCTCCCCTCCTTAGGTTTGTGGGGTTGGTTAATCTCCCTAGGCATTTAGTTCCTGATCATGTCTCCACCCCTTTCATCCTTTTGATGTGGCCTCCTCTCTGTGATTTTCTGGGTTGGGTGCACTGATGTGGCTGTCGTCTAGGTGCATCCATGGGACGAGGTGAGCGCAGGATCCTCCTACTCCACCATCTTCCCAGAAATCCTGGAGCAATAAAAAATGAATGAAGACAAACCCTATGAACTGATACGGAGTGATTTCCAAGATGTATTATTCAGTGAACTTACTTCCCTATAGACAGACTTTTTAAACTAAATTAATATTTCAAAGCATATGGTTATTACATGAACTCTCTCCCAAATTTCCTTTGAAAAGCTGATATAGCCATATTGAGTGAGGACCCCCACAAACTCAAAACCCACTTTTAATTATGAGATGCCCGTCAAATATCCTTAGGAGACATACAAATGAAGACTTCTAAAGGGTGGTTTGCCTAAACCTAGTGTGAATCCGGGATAGGTTTAAAGATCTGTGTTTTAACAGACCTGCAGGTATTTCTGAAGCCCACTAAAGCTTTCAGAACTATACTTCTAAACTATAGTGATTATAGTAATACAATTTATTTTAGGATCGTTGGGTTGATTAAATGAGACCTAGTTATTGAAGCTAACTGTAATAATTGCTGTTGAGAGAGCTCATCTGGAAGTACTTTGTCTCTTGTTTTTGATATGGTCCAAAGGGGAATTTTAAACTTCCCCCAAACCAAACAAGCTATTCGTTTTGAAAGACAGTGTAGCCCCTGTGGTAAAGGGTAGGAGCTCTGCTCCGAAGTTACATTTTCAGGGCACCACTCCTTGCTGTGTGACCTTGGGCAAAGTTATTTATTCGTGCAGGGTCTCAATAACTCTGCTCCTACAACAAGGGTGATAATAATTGCAACCACTTCATCAAGAGGCTGAGAGTAATTACAGTGTTAAAGAACTTAGAAACGGTTCTGACACAAAGTAAGCATCCAATACTCTTCCTGTACTCTGAGTGCCATATTTTAGGTTATCTCCTTTCTTCTCTCTTTTTCTTCCCCCCTGCTTGCTTTCTTCTAGATTTTTTTGCCTTTGTATGAGTCTTGCTTTTCTTGGCATCCACACATCTTCTAATGAAGATAAAGACCAGATACAAGTAGAACCCTAAATGTACCCACTTTTTTTTTTTTACTTATTAATGAGTAACTAATTGCAAGGAGTTACACTGATCTGACTCTATGGTGAAATATATTATCTGAAGAAAGAAAGTATGTGTCAGAAGAACTCAAAGGGAACCATCATGAAACTCAGACATATTCTATCATATCATTACCAAAATCCGATATACGACCTCTCCCCATGGGGACTGCTGGGCCTCAGAAACAGACCTGGACAATCTGTGAAATCCTGTTCTCTTCTAACTCTCTGGTTCTAAATAATACTATAGGTTAACATTACTCACCTCTCATATGTCACCTATAGCTTTTTAATCATCTTCAGACGTTTGAAATGTTGGCTTATGCATCATCCAAAGGCAGAACTATAATATAAATCCAACAACATCAAATTACACATGATACATAATAAACGCTCGTTGCTAAATATACATCTTAAAGTTTCTTAAAGTTCTCAAAGTTTCAGAAAGCCCACTAAAGAACAAATTTAAAGTTCTTAAAGTTTCAGAACTATGGCAGGAATTAAAATATCTTCAGAGATAAAACTGTTCAATTTTCAAAATGCGATAGTATGTAAAAGCTTTCATATTGTTAGGAAATATCCACTCTAAATGACATGACCAGACTAAAAGATTTTATTTAAAAACCCATTTTTTTCACTATAAAATAATACACGCCTATTGTAAGATATATGGAAACCGTAATCAAGAATAAAGAAGTATGTATCTATGTGTTCCCTAAATTAGTATCTCAAAGGAAATACAATTTTGTTTCTTCCTTAGAAAGACTATGAGCATTTTTCTGTATTATTATTCTCCATAGTCATGAGTTTAATAATGTAATATTGCAAAAGATGGATGCCATCTTTTTTTTAAAGTTTGTTTATTTATTTATTTATTTATTTATTTATTTTGAGAGAGAGAGAGAGAGAGAGAGAGAGCACATTCACATGCAAGCAGGGGAGGGGCAGAGAGAACGGGAAAGAGAGAATCCAAAGCAGGCCCTGCACTGTCAGCATGGAGCCCGATACGGAGCTTGAATTCATGAACCATGAGATCGTGACCTGAGCCATAACCAAGAGTCAGACACTTAACCAACTGAGTCCCCCAGGTGCCCCTGGATACCATCTTTTTAAAGCCAGTATTTATTATATGCTATGAGCTATGTATAGCTATAGTGAAAATTCAGGGGGAATTATTAAATAACAATTAATTAGAATTCTAGCAGTCAAAAAATAGCTATTTTTACAAATTTGTGTGTACTCTTATCTCCCATGTATGTATTAGCAATAGCTTTTAAAAAATCAACTTCCTTGAGGCATAATTTACATACTCTAGAACATGCATATTTTACGTGTACTGTTAATGTGCATTTCCATGACTTCAGCAAATGTATGCATCTGGGTGATGGCCACCATTATTAAGATATAGAACTTTGCCATCACCCCCAAACGTTCCCTCATGAGACTCTGCAATAAAACTTCTATTCCTACCCCCATTCCAGGGCAGTCATTAATCTGCTTTCTGTCATTATAGATCAATTTTGCCTTTTCTACAATATCATGCAAACAATGTTATACAGTAATTTGTTTGTGTCTGGCTTCTTTGCTCAGCATATTCATCCAGAGATTCATCCAATGTGTTCCATATTCTTCAAACTTGTTTTTACTGCCAAGTTGTGTTTCACTGTATGAATATACAGCACAACATGTTTATCCATGGATTACTTCCCTTGGATACTTCCCTTTCCCATTTTTCATCTTAACTATATATCTCAAGGACTTTCCCCCATTATCTTAAAGTATTGGATATTAATCCATAATATGGATATATCCTAATTCACTTAACTGGACATGTAAGCTCTTTATCATGTTTTAAAGTTATTATAAATACTGTTATAAACATGTTAACAAACTCAAATGTTAATGGAATCTGATTTGGAAATAGGATTCTTGGGCTATTGTCTTTATCTTTCAAAGGTACAGAAATATTTTTGCTCTCTTAAATTCTAAGGTTGCAAATGAGAAGTCTGATGTCGGATGCTTTTTCTAAGCAAACTTATTTTATTATGTAGAAAAATTTATATTATTTTAAGTTAATGCTAGTTCAAATAGGTCTCTAGGACATGTATATATGCATTTCTCTTTTAAAAAAGGTTTCCTGGAACTCACTTACCATTTTCAATTTGAAAATTCAAATTTTATTATAGCTTGGAATTGTAAACAATAATCTAATATTTGTTTCTTCATTTTTTTTTCTTTTAAAACTGCGTCTAGTTTGCATATTATTTTCATATTCGGTCTCTTCTTTATGCCATAGCATTTTTTATATTTTTATTCATGGTTTGTATTTCTTTGCATATTTTTCTGTTAGGAATTATGCCCTCTCCTTGAGCCTATCCCCTCTAACAGCCTAAGTTGTTTTTTTTTTTTTAATCTGTGACAATTTTGTAATTTTTCTGTGATATTTTAAAAATTCCAAGTCAAGTTTTATTTTAATTTCCAGAAACTCTTTTCTTCCCTCTAATGCTGTGTTTTAAGGGTTTTCATTTCATATAGATACATATATACATACATATTTTGCACCTAAAGCACCTGAGTACTTTAAGGTGGACCATCTTTTGCAATGGCAAACCAGCAGGCAAGCCTGCTTGGCCTTTTCCATTGACATGTATGAGGACAAGGTTCTCTGTTCTCAAAAGCAAGCTGGGATCAACATATTCCACTTGCCACTGGCCTCATTGGCAACAAGCTGCCAGTCCCAGAGCTGTGTGCAACAACTGGGTGGGAGCAGTCTTGCCCTTCATCTCCAGATGCCTGTCCCCACCACCCCAGTCCTAGGGTTCTGCATCCAGTGTTATCTGCCGAGGAAAGCATCTTTCCATTCCAAAAACCTTCCATATCCTTCTCCAGCTTTGCAAATACTCGCTTACATGCGTATCTTCTTCTTTTAGGACGTAAAATCCTATATACCTGAGACTTCCTCCAGTTATTTACAAATTCTCCCAGCTACTTAGCAATTGTGTTCTCCAGCAGAATGTTGAGATCAGGTTAAGAACAACAGAACCCACTGATAAAGCTTCTCAAAAACCATGGATTAAATGTCTGGATTTTAACCCAAGAGCAAAACGAGTGCACTGGGTTTTAAACCAGTGAGTGAATGTGATGAAATCTCTAACTTAAGAAGAAATATTCTAGTTTCAGTCTGGAGGATATCCTTGGAGGCAGGGAGACTGGTTGTAATGGAGACTCTAAGCGCCTAGCTTAGAGCAGAGATAGAAGGCAAAATGCAAATATATTTGAATGTTGTTTGGGCGCACCATCAGGAAAACTGTGTTGGAACTGAGAGAGAGGAGCAATTGACCGGGCTTCTTATTGGACGTGTGGATGGCTAGGCCTTCGCCGAAGCATACAGCCTGCTAGGGCTCTCCGGTTATATTTATTTTGAAGGTGGTTTTTCGTCCCATCTTCTTACACCAAAGCAGCAGCATATTGATAGGACTAACCTCCTAGAGGAGGACAAACTGCATTAAACTGAATGTGTATTTGAATTTTGATACATATTGCCACATTGTTCTTAAAAGTTGGGTTGTTGGTTTTTATTTTTTATTTTATTTTATTTATTTATTTATTTATTTATTTGGTTGATCTGATATATGAAAGAATGATGTCTCACTGTCATTTTGGTTTTCACTTTCATTTCTTTTTGGGGAGTTAGGATGTTTAGAAGACTAGAAGACCTAGATAGATAGATAGGTAGATCAATCTATTAATATTTCTGCTCAGTTTTCTATTGGTTTTCTTTTCCTTATTGTTTTTTTTTAAATTTTTTAATGTTTATTCATTATTGAGAGACAAAGAGACAGAGCATGAGCATGGGAGGGGCAGAGAGAGGGGGAGACACAGAATCCGAAGCAGGCTCCGGGCTCTGAGCTGTCAGCACAGAGCTCGACGCGGGGCTTGAACTCACAAACTGCAAGATCATGACCCGAGCCGAAGTCGGACATTTAACCGACTGAGCCACCCAGGTGCCCCTTCCTTATTGATTTTGAAGTTCCTTACATATTAAGGAGATCAGGACTTTACCTATCCTATGCATTGTAAATATTTTTCCCAGTTAAATGTATGGCTTGTCATATACAGACAGTTTTATTTCTTATGGAGTCAAATTGGTCAATTTGTTTCTTTTATGACTTCTGCGATCATATAATGCTTAGAAAAGCTTTCCATAATTATTTACATGTCATCTTTCCATTTTTTATCCAATATTTTTATAATTGTATCTTCAAGTCTAAATACTTGATTCGTATGCTACTGTTTGATGAAAGGAGATAAGAATCCACAGACGCTTACTTAAGGCCCCAGCACTATTCACTGAGTAACCCATCATTTCCTCTTCTGCTTTAAAAGTATCTTTTTTAAAACTATAAATTTAATTTCTATGCATATGTATCTCTATTTTTGGATTCTCCAGTCTGTTCCATTAAGCCTATCTATTCTAGTGTTAATGAAAACTGTTTCAATCATTGTGATGTTATAATATGGTTATTTTCTGTTGAGGCTTATCCCATTCATCACTCTTTTGAATTTCTTTAATAAATAAAGAGAATTATCTTTATTCATTTACTCATGCTTTTTTTTTTTCTTTCATGCCTAAAACAGAACTTTCTAATCGATTCTAATTTGCATGAAAGAAAATGATTGAGTCTCTGTAACTCTCTTTAAGAGCTGTATAGTTGATTCTGTCTGATTTTCCACATACACAAGCATATCATTTGCCAGTGGTAATTTTTGCTTCCAATTTTTATAACTTTTTTCTTTCTCTTGCCTAATTGCATAGGCCAGTAACTCCAGAACAGCATCAACTAATAGCGATGACAGTGTACATTCTTGTTGTGTTTTCCACTTTACTAACAATGCTTTAGGTGTTTAACAAATAAACATTTTATCAGCTCTCAGCAGAGAAGCTACACACTGCCTCTGACTTTCTAATTCTTCTGGGCTTTCCTTAGTGGCTTCCTTTGTCCAGAACCTTCAACCCTGAGACTGCCCTACCTTTGTTGAAAGGTGAAAAGTTAGATTCTTCTTCACCTATTGCCTCCAAAGGAAAAATTGGAGCGCAGGGCTGGAATTCAAAAGAGCAGCTGCCAGAGCACGGGGTTGGAAGAAGTTCCCTCTTGCTCCAGAACTCAAGCCACAGAAGGAAGAACCCGAGGGTGGGGAGGAGTCGGGGCCACCCCCGCCCCCAGCCCCACGTCGGTGCCACCCGCGGAGATGAAATGTGAGCCCGGGTGGCCCAGGACGCCGGAGTGGCTGCCTCGCCTGCCGCCTGAGCGCCGCGGGCAGAGACAAAGAGACCTCGGCCCCAGCGCAGCCCCGCGCGCCCCGGCCGGGCTCCCCTCGAAGACGCTCAGGGCAATGGCCCGGTCCCCGCGCGACCCCCCTCTCGGGAGCGCTGCCCTCTCCCTCTGACCGCGCTCCGGCTCCTCCGCGGCCCGGGCTCTCCCTTCTCCCCCCCATCAGCCCTCTCTCCAGTCTGTGCGTCTGTCCGTCTGTCCTGGCGCGCAACCTCCGGCCACCGGCTTGGATGGACGCGCTGAGGCTGCCCGGGGGTCCAGGAATCTTGCTTCCGAAGCTGGTCCTGCTCTTTGTCTACGCAGGTCAGTGGCCTGGGGCGGCGGGAGAGGGGAACGAGACTTGGGACTGAGCTCGGGTCGCCCTCTGGCCACGCGGGTTGGGCGGGAGGCACGGGGACCCTGGTGGGAGAGCCGAGACGGGGTGGTCCCCGCCGGGCAGCCAGGGAAGCCGGCGTGCTGCGACCCTCGGCTCGACCTCCCCCGAGGTTTTGTTTTGTTTTGCTCCTTTTCTTTAACTTTCCCTTTCCCCTCTCCTCCTCCCTTCTCTCTCTGCAAGCAATTTAAAACTCCCAGTCCAATTTAAAAATCCCAAACGCGCATTTAGAGGATTTCACTCTCTGGATAGCGTTCCATTGATCCTGTCCATGACTCAGGAATCTGGGGGTTGAGGGCAGAGACTGAGGGGTGGGAGAAAAGCATTTTTTAAAAAAGTACCCAAGATTTAGAGGTATTTGCTGAAGTTTTAACATGAACTAATGTGGTGACTTTTCCATTTCAAGGTAGTCTATCTCCTCTCCTTGCTACCCCCACATTCTGAGTATTTCAAAATATAAAGCCTTAGACCATCGGGTTTCTTGTTTTGTTTTTTTCACTTTAGAAGTTGATTCTCAAGTGTGGTAGTCTGGATAATTGGATGCTTTGAGTTCAAATAGGAGGTTTTCGGGAGGCGTAAATTCACCCAGAGTCTAATCCTGTTTTCATCGATTTCGTGAAGCACTGTTTATAGGTGAAAGGAATTTCATTTCCCTCCTCCTAATTATTCTTCCTGAGAATTGCTAATAATTGATGGAGCAAAGCGGTTTTCTTGTTTCATGATTGATATGGAACTCAAAATGGCTTTTCACTGGTTATTCATGTATAAAGTTAATTACACATGTGGTTTTGCATTTGCTTCCTATTCACAAAAGAAGCTGAAAGCAAAGTTCTTTGTAAAATGTTTTCATGTCTCTCGCTTCCTAGGACAAAAAAAAAAAAAAAATCACAGGCTTACCTGTGACCTTGCAATAGTAAATTTATGTAGCACTGTGATTTATTTCTTGATACTTAACGAAGATTGCGACTGACATGAAGAGGTTCTTCAACATTATTGAACGTGAACGTCAAGAGAATTGAACTTCTCATTCAACCTTGCCAGAAATGACTCCCCAAACTTCTATAGAAATTTTCAATTGATACACTAAAATGTGAATTAGTAGCTGTCTATAAGTTATTTAAAAGATATTTTATTGCAAGGAAAACGCTGACTTTCAAATGCAAAAATTCATCAAAGTAGGAAAAGACCTTCCTACTTAATGAAGAGAAACTGCATTGTAATCCGTTTGCTTATTTCTGTACCTTAAAGTGTATTCCAGAATTTGCGAAGCTAAAAGAAACAATTGCGTTATTGGTTTTATATTAAAATCTTCCCATTAGTTCATTTGAAGCAATGATTCTTTTCACCTCCTCTGTTTATCCAAAAACAAAAATAAAAATAAGAAAATAGAACAAAACCTCACTCATCTTTACTCAAGCACACCGTTGAACAACAACTGACTCCTTGTCTATTTTATTCCCTGTGGTAAACTGAAAGCTTCTAATGCACACGCTTTTCCTTCCTTTCGTCCTGTTCCCCCACCCCACCCCACCCTGTGCTTGGTGAACAATCCCCAGGGTTCAGGAAATCTGCAAAGCCTTCTGGCAACAAGTTTGGTTAGTTTAGAAAGTTTTGCTGCATTCATTTCTTCTCTTCTTAGGCATACCCCCCTCAAAAGCTACAGAATAACTACAAGCCAATAATACTAAATTAACTTACTATCTTTGATAAGGAATATTTAGCCAATGTGTTCTTTGGTGTTAACTCCCGAACTCTTTACTTCAGAAATCCCTTTATGCTTGCCTTATTTATTTACCCAATATTCACTGAGTGAGGCATTTTGAGTGTTATATAGGACAGAGGCCTTGCTCTGAGTTTCATCTGGGAGATAAAGGAGGCCTATTATAATGTATAAAAGGCTGTGTCATAAGCGAATTACAGTCATGTGCCAGAACTGTTCACAGGAGGGAACCTCATAGCTGGCTTAGGAGAGTAAGCTCCAGGAAGATGATGTCTGTTTTGTTCAGCATGATATTCAGATTCTGGCAAAATACCTGGCCCATAAGAAGAACCCAATAAGTAATCTCTCAGAGAAATTGAACTTAAGGAGGAATTTAGGGACTAGATAGGGAAGCCTTGGACATAAGGAAATGGAGGAGGATATAATGTGAACAAAGGCAAAAACCATGAGATATATATTTGTAATGATACAGAATTCATTTTGGTTGCAACTAAGACATGTGGCTGGAAGTGAGGACTGGGGGATGATGAGGAAACAATGCCGATCTAGCAGTTGAGACACCCTGTTAAATAAATTTCCAGCTTTAATGGGACAAAAACCTATGCAGATGCACCGCCTATAACCTGAATTATTTTCCCCCAAAGCAGATGCACTAAATTCATGCTCCCTTTGATAAGGAGGTACGGGCGAAGTTTCTGTGCCTAAAGCATCACGTTTTGCTGTGGAACCACCTTCGGAAAGAGACCCGATGACATTTATGCCGTTATCCAACTCCCACCGCAGGCAACAAAGACAGGATTTGGCCAAGGTTTTACCTTCCCAGCCTCAGCCAGTGACTGCTGTCCCCTCCCTTTCCTTCCTCCCTTATCCTCAGCTGTAGCTTACAAGAGCCATTTCTGAGCATGTGCTTTGCAACCAGATGTCGCTTTTCCTGTGCCACGAATTCCTTGAGGTGGGGGTGAGGGTTGGAGAACCTTCTTCCACATCATGCCTTTGATTCAAGTCACTGCAGAAAGCTTGAACTGGCTACTTTTCAAGAATATTCACTCGAACATTAGAGGTAATATCAATTATCTTCTGAAACAATTGGAATGTTCCATTCCTTACAAGTGAGAAAATGCTCTGGTGCCTTCCAAATCCAATTTTCACAGAATTGCTCTCCACTAAACTGGAGAGAGCAACTAACATAGAAGATTTGACGTGTGGTCAAAACCTCAGTTTGAGAATGTTGCGATTGTGAATCTGTTTGCCATACTGTTACATCTGCCCTTGTCAGTTGTTTAATTCTGGGAAGTAGACAGGAGTGCTAGAAAATGCCATCAAAATAAGGAACAACTTGTGACACGATCCTGATGTTTGCTGCAGGTATAATCCAGCTCCTTGGCTACAAGATGTTGGGCTTGGTTTCCTGTAACATTGGTTCAAAATATTTTGATAACACCACGTCCTTATAATAGTAGTAACTGGAATACAATAATAGTAATTGAACCTTTGATATTCATGGAGAGTTTAATAAGATGTCACTATCAAGGGCATCATTCCGAAGGCACCCCATGAAGCTACCTACATATGGGTTGTCCTGCTCACACAGAAAAAATGGGGACATCGGCTCTTCCACTCTCCGAATGGCTTTAAAGAACATGCAGCAAAACATCCCTGTTAAGCCTCTTGAGACAACTAACTAATCTAAATGTTTGAATTAACTAAACAGCACTAAAAATGAGAGCTATAGAAGTTCATAGGGAAAAATGAGAAGATAAATAGCCTTAAAAAGTGTGATGCACTCTGCAAAGAGCATACCCTGTCAGTAGGTCATTAGATTGTGCTTCTGTCTTCAAAATTTAGCAGTGGTTTTCAGTAGAGTTACTGAATCTTACAAAGTAATTATTTCTTCCTCTCCTTTCTTCTTACCTCATCTCAGAAGAAAACATTAAGGTTTATTAATTTATGGGGTAGAAGTAAAATGGAGGGGGAAAAAAGGTGAACGTTTTCATGTGTTCTGCAAAGGCCATGCGTTATTGAAAAAGATCAATGAACTTTGCTACTTTCTGATATTCATTTGTCAAGAATCATCCTGTCAAGGAGGTGATTTAAAAACAAAATCTAGGGGCACCTGGGTGGCTCAGTCGGTTCAGCGTCCAGCTTCGGCTCAGGTCATGATCTCACATCTTGTGGGTTCGAGCCCCGTGTCGGGCTCTGTGCTGACAGCTCAGAGCCTCGAGCCTGCTTCAGATTCTGTGTCTCCCTCTCTCTTTGCCCCTCCCACCTTGTCCTCTCTCTCTCTCTCTCTCTCAAAAATAAATATACATTAATTTTTTTTTAAATCTAAATTTTTCTTTCTGGATAAATCAATCACCTGGACACACAGACATAATGTAACATCTTGTACTTTTCGGTTATGGTTTGACAGGCAAGCAAAAGCGTTACATAATTTAGATAATAGTGGATATTACCTCTAGGGATTGAGTTGGAAAGGACTTCCTTTGTGATTCTTGAACATGTAACTTAAATTACCAGACTATATTTAGTGCGTTTCTAATCATGTACCTCAAACTCACATATCCATGATAATTTATACCAGTGATTGTAATTAAATAATCATCTGAACTTGTTAAACATAAATCATTTAGGTGACACGAAGAATTTTTAAAAGCTAGGGCAATTTTTATTCAAATTTGGGGTCTAATTTTCCTTGCCAAAAACATATGGAAGAAAAAAGACATATTGAATAAAAAAGACGGTTTTATCAGCTCCTACATGTCCTTTCTACTCAGAAAGCACCTTTTTCCCTTCCCATAGTGCTGTTTCATAACTTGTTGATTCTGAAATCTAACATTAAATAAATTCCTAATTATTCACGAGATAGTTATCTACGGAAACGCCTTCCTACAACTAACCCATTATCTTCCAGTCCAGATGAATTGACAGGATATGCAGACTCATTTGTGTTACCATATGTACGCAAACTGTCGTTATGAGGGTAAAACAAAATGTACAGAAAGAGTAACATAGAATGCATTGTCATAAAAACATACATTATCTAAAAAGTATCTCCAGTTGACAATATACACGTCAATAACACATTCCATCAAAGGACCTTAATGTGACCCTCAAGTCAAAAGACTTTATCATTTCGAAATTGTTATAAGAATTCTGTTGCAAAATTGAACGGCTGATCTGTTGGATCATTCGTTTCTCCTTCCGTTGTCCCATTCAGCACTTTCAACTACCAGTTATGGTGTTGGATGAAGGAAATTCAAAACAGAATGGTCTTTGCCTCTTCTGGATTTACGTCCAATAGGGAAGGAAGACTAGTTTAGATGCTTATTCATGTTTGAGAATTCTGAGTATGCAAAATGAATATCTAAATGCACCGAAGTGTGGTCGCTGACCGATGGAGCTATAAAATAGAATACTTTTCATGAGGCTGTGATTTCAGAACTGTAAAGGATGTGTGTGGTGTTTCTTTTGCAGAGGATTGCCTTGCTCAGTGTGGCAAAGACTGCAGATCTTACTGCTGCGATGGGGCCACGCCCTACTGTTGTTCCTACTACGCCTATATTGGGAATATCCTCTCGTGAGTACTGGTCAAGTTCGGCAATACTGACGCTCTTTCCATTCCTCAGTTATGTGTTCACAAAGTACCAAGGTACATAGGTAGGGGCAAGAAATTTTAAAAGGGGTTATTTTTTTTTAAGTTTATTTATTTATTTTGAGATAGGGAGAGGAGCGGGGGTGGGGGGGCGTCCCAAGCAGGCTCCATGCTGTTACATGAAATGCTACGTGTGACCTGAGCTGAGACCACATGAAACGCTTGATCACACGAAACACTAGATGTGACCTGATCTGAAATCAAGGGTGGGACGCTCAACTGACCGAGCCACACGGGTGCCCAAAGAGTGGTTATTGACGTAAAGCCTTCACTGGAGATATTAAACACTTATCACTATCTACAGTGTTATATTATCTAACAAAATATGCAAAGTGATATGCAACATAAGCTGCTTTTGTTAGAAGAGGGTTAAGAAGTATTCTTTTACGCTTAATTTGTGTTCCATAATAACAATGTTTTTAGTCCACCACATGCATATTATTGATCATTTTTTAACATTGTCAATGATATGGTTTTGTCTGCTTTGTTGAAGGATTTGTAAGTTAGAATTTGTCATTTAATTATGGCTGGTGTATTTTGCCATGTATTTGTCTATCTCATTCAGTAGATGAGAGACATTATGAATAAAAACAGTTAAGATATGAAATGTCAATTTTCTATATAATGTATGTCAAACAACTTCGGGAAGTAAGCTTAGAGCCCAAGAAAGGCTAAGCATCAACCCTATACAGTGGTAACCAAGTACGAACACGAGTGAAACAAACACACATAGACTGTGTTTAACATTCCTCCATAACAAATTGAGAATTAATTTTGGAGATGCCCCTGGGCAACGGGACATGGAGAAGCTGGAAGGGCCTTCAGGGTTATATGTCTGAAAGGTTTGCAATTCTTTGTTCTTCTACATGGATCTTAAAGTCAAGAAATTAGAAAATTAGGAACGTAAGACTTTTCAGAGTCAAAAATCACACGTGGCTTTCAAATAACAGCCAGGATCTAGTCTTTTAGACTAGCTCCTTAGTTTTTATTTTTCAAGTGAATATCACGATAACTCATTCTCCATTCCCTGAGGACAGAAGAGCTGGCACCACATACACTTTCTAAAATCAAAGTTGGTGCTGATAGTGGAGATCATAACTGTCTGAATAAGGCCAAAAATAATCATACTTCAGGATACTCTTGAAGTCTGACATGGCTCTAAGAATTGTCAGGCTATAATAAAGATTGATGAACGGAATTTAAGCATTCTTGAAATGCAAAATAAACTGTAAATAAAATGTTTGACATTTTCTCCCAGAAGTCTTGCTGAAAAAGGGTTTAAGTCTCCTTCTTATATTAGAGACCAGTCAGAATGATATTTACAGGATTAATCAGCTCAGAATACGCTCAATATAATTATATAAGGATGTTTCACATTTGTATGTCACTTCTCACTCTTGAAGTACTTCAAAATAGGGGCGCCTGGGCGGCTCAGTCGGTTGTGCGTCCAACTCAGGTCATGAGTTCAGTTTGTGAGTTCGAGCCCCGTGTCAGGCTTTATGCTGACAGCTCAGAGCCTGGAACCTGTTTCGGATTTTGTGTCTTCCTCTGTCTCTCTGCCCTCCCCCGTTCACGCTCCGTCTTTCTCTCTCTCTCTGGAAAATAAATAAACATTAAAAAAAAATTTGCAATTTAAAATAATTTAAAATACATAATTGCTAAATTCCAATTTCATTTTCCAGTGGATTCCACATGCCAGCTGTTGGTGTTTCAGGTAGATGTGCAGGTGGGCTCAGAAGGTGGTATAGATTTGAGGAAACAAGCTTCAGAGTGATTCCGTGATTCTCTGGTCCCCTGGCTCCTGGTCCCATCCACTAATATCCATTACTGTGTGCGTTGTGTCCTTATTTGTCACCTCACAGCTAACTGCACCCTGGGAAATACAGAGAGAAGAAAAAATTACTAAAATCAGAACTTTAAAATTTTAAATTTACAGATGCGCTTTGTATGTTTTATATTGGCATTCAGATTTACATTTTTATGGTATGCATTGTAACTCTTTAATTTTACCCTTGGTTAAAGTAAAGAGTTAGTGGAATTGATCTATTTGTCCGGGTTATTAGGGCCATGGACTGGTTATATTTGAAGAGAAGAATTGTGTTTTGAGTTGGGGGGAATATAAACACAGATGGCATTATATTTCAGGCGGTTATAACTGAATTCTGTGTTCAAAATAGAAGCCATTAAGTAAATCCTTTGGTAAACAATTCTCAGGAGAAAAAAAAAAAAAGAGAGAAGCTTTAAAGTGTTTTCCCCCACTGAATAAAGGAGAATACATTTTCAGGATTTCCAGTAATTGTTTAAGATTTGAAAAGAGTTCTTAACTCCACCCAAAGCTTTTTTTTTTTAAGTTGTGGGGGGAAAGGAGATAGAAACAAAATCATTCCAAGAATGCTTACAAAAGTTCTTTCATGCACATGTTTTCAAATATTGCTATTTTGGAACACATAAACTACCTTCTTCTCTTCCAAGTATCCAGGCACATTCTTGCTAAAATCATTTTAATTATCTTAACAGAAAGTTAAATCTTTGTCCTTATTAGAAAAGTAATAAGGAAGAAAGCTGTAAACACAATGAGATGTAATGTATCCTAAATGGCTAATTTTATAAATTGGTTATAATTTGCTTTCTATTTTTGTATGTTTTCAAAATAGAAGCTATCTTGGCTCAGCTTAAAATGAACTAAAAAGAGTGCAAAGTACAATCTGGGTCATTCTAAACTGTTCACAAATCAGTAAGGTAATGTGCAGTCAATCCTCATCGCTGAGGCCCCTCTAAAATAATCAGAGAGAAGTGTTCAGCCCTAACTCTGTTTCCTTCAACTCCCTTTTCTGTTTTACAAAAGAAACCACTAAGCTTCATTTGTAAAGAGATCCCAAGAACTAAATTTACCTTTTAGTTGAAAAGCCTTACTTACATTACTCAGGTCCCTTGTTTTTAGACATTTTACATTCTAAATATGAGTTCATTTTGACAAATAAATTTAGATTCTACATCCCCACATTTTTTTTCTTTTTTCAGTTAGGAATTTTTTAAAGTTTATTTATTTTCAGAGAGAGGGAGAGAGGGAGAACATGGGTGGGGTAGAAGCAAAGAAAATTCCAAACAAGGTCCACACTGTCAGCACAGAGCCTGACACGGGGCTTGAACTCACAAACTATGAGATCGTGACCTGAGCTGAAATCAAGAGTTGGACGCTTAACCGACTGAGCCACCCAGGCACTCCTTCAGTCAGGAATTTTTAATTTTACATGTGTCTCCTGAAAAATTTTGAAAATTCAACTTTTAAAATGGCATATCTACTTTTTAATTGGAGTATAGTTGGCATATAACATTATGTTAGTTTCAGGTGTACAACATATTGATTCAATATTTGTACATATTGCAAAATGATCACCACAGTAAGTCTATTTTAAATAGCATATTTATTTTTGATCATTATGGTCACACATACTAAGTTCAATATAGAAAAATAGTCCCATTTTCCAGAATTTAAGAATGTTTTCACAGAAGTCAGCATATACTATGTAATCAGTTATTTACAAATACATATTGAGTGCTCATTAATTACTCTAGCAGTACTGAGCTAGGTTCTGGGATCCAAGGATGAATAAATGATATACCTTGACCTCTAGGAACTCACAATCTCATAAGAGAAGAAAGTGAAGAACATTTAATTCTGATTCAGTGAATTAATCTATCAAGTGTTATTGGAGGGCCAGGAAGAGAGAAAACAGCCAAGTCTTTGTGTGTAGTGTTTGGAAAGAAATGTTTAGGGAAAGTCTCATAAACATGAAATTGGATCAGAGCATTGAAAGATATTTATATAAATGGACAGCCAAGAAAGGGAGGTACATTCCAGAGAGAGACTGTCACTTGTGAAGGCAAAGATATAAGAATGGAACCGGTCAGTTTGAGAAAACCCATGTTATTCAATGTTGCTGTAGAAGGAAGGTTAAACTTTAAATATAACATACGAATAAGTAGGGAAGACAAAAGATAGGTCCTTACGTTCACATACTTTTAGTGGTCATGCTTAACAAAACTGAAACAAAATAATGTATTATTTTTCTTGATTAAGATAGCTGGTTTTATATAGAAATGACATACTCTTAGGTACTACTATGACAAAGGACATGGGTGAGAAGGGTACCAAATGGACATTATTTTATTTATGCCATAAAGAAAGGATTTGGAATAAACACTTTGAGATGTTGCGCTATTTAGAACAACTTATGACAGGATACATGACCTTGGAATTATTTCTCCCTTTTTGAGACTTTTTGTCATCATGAGGGTAATTACCTGAAGATTAAAAGCCTCACTGTGCTTGAAAATGAGAATTGGGTCAACTCAAGAAGTAAACAATTTCTCATCAAAATGATTCTCAAACATTTCATTTAGCCACTCTTCCCCGTGAAAAATAAATATCCGTGATGAATATGAAAAGGGATATTTCAATTTTTTGCTGCTGATGAAGTTTAATTGACATGCCTGAGGGAGAGGATCCAGCATAAAGACGTGGTTTGTAGAGTACTCTTTAGCATTGGAAGAATTCAAGGGGATAGAGGGTGCACTTGAGTGGCTAATTACTGTCAGTAATGGAATAAAGTAAAAACTTTACTGGACGTGAAGGGAAACTGCTATGTGAGTAAAAAAAAGTATTGTCTGGTGTCGAATAGGAGCCCAATAATGCCTAGGATGGACTTAGTGAGCCCGATAACAAGATGTAAGATTTAATCTTTTTATTCAGAAATAGATATTTGCTTTTCCAGTATGCCTCTGTAAAATACAGCTCTGTCGAGGGATTCCTCAGAGCACGATCTGGCCAACACAAAATCCCCGTGGGGAAAAAAATCAAGAGGGAGAACTAATAATGGAGATCCTGGTGGGATTAAGTTTCTTTTCTCCTCAATGGAATGTGAAAGATGTATTGCCCACAGTTTTGCAAAGACAGCTAATAAATATCACCACTGTGATTTTAGAACCATGTTACGCATGAAAGCAAAACCGAGCTAAAAGATAAAGGTTTCATATTTTCAAATGGCATTTGAAGCGTATGCTCATTAAGTAGCTGAACGTTCTGAATAAAACACGTGGGACTCTTCAAATACTGACTGGGACATAATGTATTTTGAAAGGCCCTTTGGTATTGGGAACATCATTTAAAGTAATTAAAATAAAATATTCTTAGTACTTAGATATGAAAAAAACAACTCTGAAAGGTGCTTACTGAGCAAACCAAAGTTGGTGGGGTGAGGGGGGAGGGTCTTACCTTTAGTATGACACAAAGATGAATAATTAATATAATGTTAAAACAAATATGAATTTGGCTTCAAATGTAGTAACAAATTTTGTTTGATTAAGAATAACGTCAGTGTGCCTCAGAAGACATTTTTATTTTATGGGTTACTTTATAAAGATGTTTATACAATAAACATCTAGAAATCTAAAACTCTTCTCTGTCAAATCTTACATTCTATTTCATCGTAATTGCCTCTGTAAATTAAGCTTCAATGTCAGAAACATAATTTGTGTTTAGAAAGAAATGGAGGAATTTTCTAGAACATGTTCTCAGGAATTTGTGTCTATAAATATAGAGAGAGATTCTGTGTTCTACACCAGGTTCTGGGGGATAGAGCCTTGAACCAAACATGGTTCTTGCCCTTGAATTATTTATAAGCTACTGGGGAGCATAGACCTATAAAGAGATAGTTTAATCTACTGGGGAAAGTGCAAAATGCGGTGGAATTAGGGAAGAGAAGCTTTTACTCCAGTTTGAGGGTTCTAGGAAAGCTTCTTGAAGGAGCGTAATTCTAAGATTAACCTGGAAAAGAAAAGCAATTGATAAAATGCATCGCTTACTTGGAATTAAAAGAAAAGATTTAGCAAACTAAGAATACAGAGGAAAGTCTCTTCACCTTATAAATCTCTCAAAAAAGAAAAATCTCCAAAAAACAAAAAAACCCTATGTCAAACACCAGACTTAGTGGTACGATATTATATATAACCTTTCCCTTTAAAGCCATCTGTAAGGCAAGCTGGCATCTAGGGCTTCTATTCAGCATCCTGGTCAGTGTAACTAACAAGACAAGTTAAAAAGAGGTGATAAGAATTGGATAGGGGGGAGCTAAGTTGTTATTTATTAATGGTATGGTTGCCTGTACTCTTCAGACTATAAAAATGAATGAGAATTCACCAAGATTGCCGTATATAAGCTCAGCGTACAAAAATTAGTGCATCCCTCTATAGCAGCAACATTCAGACAATGTAATATGTATGTGTGTACCCAAATCTCATTTATAACATCAAAAATGATAAGATACCTACTCAGAGATCCAGTAATAGTATATGCATGGCATTTATGGGGTAATATAAGTATATAAACATTTTGAGAGAAGAAAGAGAGAGCTACAGAAATGAAAAGATCTATCAAATTTTAGGTGCGAATATTGTAAGGATATCAATACTGGTATATGTCAGTTCTTCCTGAACGGTATGTAAATTCAGTGGAATTCTAATCACAACCCACAAGACCATTCTTTTTGTTGTTGCTGAGTTTGATAGACTGAGTGTAACATTTTCAAAGGGTAGCAAAGGGTGTAAGAAAAAAAGATATGAAGAAGAACAAAGTGAGAAGACATGCCTTGGAGACATCAAGATTTATTAGAAAGTTATAGTAAATAAATTGTGTGATATTGGTTTACAGGTAAACCAATAGAATATAGAACTTAGAAATTGACTCATATATATATTGGGCTTTGACAGATAACAGATGGCCTTACAGACCAGTGGAGGTGGGTGGGTTATTCAATAAATGGTGCATTAGCTATCCATATGGGTAAACATTAAATTCGCTCACTCCATCACACCGCACCCAGAAGTCTATTCGTTCCTATTGGATTAATTACATAAATGCAAGAAGCCAACATTTATCGCTTTTAAAAAAGGGAGAGAATGACATTATGGTATCAGGATAGGAAAGAGTTCTCAAATAAAAGGTAAAAACACAAGTAAAACTACTAAAACTAAAAACCAATGAACTGTATACATTTTAAAAAAGATTTTCATCCCCATGACTTCTTTATTTTGTGACAGGCAGTTTGTATCTCTTAATCTTAACCCTTAATCCGCATGGCCAATGTGTGTGCACAAAAAAAATAGCAGCGCAGAGAAGTGGAAGGGCAATAAATGTACAGAAGATGCTCCACCCAGCGAGCCAAAGCTGGGAAATGAAATACCATCTCACACCCCTCAGGCTGGCAGTGCTGCTCAGTGTGACATGAGCCGCTGTTCAGTGAGCCGCATGAGCCAAGGTGAACGGAGCTCACATTGCTGCGGAAAGAACGTCACCTGTTATCAGCACTCGGGGAGCAATTTGACCAAGTACAGTAAAGATGAACGTGGGCATACTTTGGAGGTTAGCAATTCCTCTTCCACGTATATTCCCTACAAATTTCCCAAATATGCAACAAGATTTATAATACTGGCAGACGTGTTAAACTAGCAAAACATTGGAAGCAACCTCAATTTCCATCAGAAGAAAATGGATCCAGTATATTCATACAATGGAACGGGATACAGAAATTACAGTGAATCCGTGCATGTTGGGGCACCTGGGTGGCTCATTCGGTTAAGCGTCTGACTCTTGGTTTCGGCTCAGGTTACCATCTCATGGTTTCGTGAGTTCAAGCCCTGGGTGGGGCCCTGTGCTGGCAGCACGGAGCCTTCTTGGCATTCCCTGTCTCCCTCTCTCTCTCTCTGCCTCTCCCCCGCTCATGCTGTCTCAGTCTCTCTAAAAAATAAATAAATAAGCTTAAAAAAAATCCGTGCATGTTAATGCATCACTATAGTAAATCTCAAAACTGGTAATGCTATGTGAAAAAGAGCTAACAGAAACAGACTGTGCAAAACATGATACTATTTGTGTGAAGTTAAACACATAAAATAATTCTGTGCATTACTTAGGAAACACCGGCATGTGGTAAATGTGTAAATATCTGAGGGAGCGAAGGGTATACATGAATTTGAGGATTTCCCAGGACTGAGGGATTTCCTGGAATGCAGAATTTTCAGTGCCACAATGGAGACAGCCCTTGGCAAACTGGGACAAGTTGGTCGCCTAGACACCGTTGAGCAATGAACTCAATTCTGCTACCGTGTGGAGAGAGCCTCAGATCCCAGAGGCGAAGGCCTCCATCGTACAAGACATCCTTCCACTTCAGCCACCAGGGGCAAGTCCAGGTGGCCAGCTGTGCTTCTGAGCAACCAGCTACAGATTGACGAATTTGTTGGAGTGGCCCGCAGAACCCAGAGAAACATTTTACTTGGTTATAAAAGGATCCAACTCAGGAACAGCAAGATGGAAGAGTGCAAAGGTCAAGGCCTGGGGAGAAGACTCCGAGCTTCTGTGTCCCCCTAGCAATCTGTTGTCCTCAACTCTCTGTATGTTCACCAACCAGGAAACTCTCCAAACTCTGTCCTTTGGGGGTTTGATGGGAGCTTCATTCCAGAGGCATGATTGGACTCAGTCTCCAGCCCCACTCCCCTCCCCAGAGGTGGGTGGGTGGGACTGAAAATTTTCCATCCCTTATTACCAGGTTGGTTGCCCTGGCCACCAGCCCCCATCCTCAGGTGCTTTCCAAAAGTCACCTCTTTAACCTAACAAAAGACACCTTTAGGAAATTTCAAGCACCTGGGGAGCTCTGTGCCAGAAATAGAAGGAGGGCCAAATATAGATTTCTTATTATAAGCCTCAACAGCCCCTTGTTATCATGCAGATTCTGGTTTGGTAGCTGTGGGGTGAGACCCGAAATTCTGCAATTTTCACCACCTCCGATGGGCTGTCGACGCAGCCCAGCCTCCAAGCACACTTGGGTAGAGGAGGCTGGCATGACTTGACAACGTCCTAACCTATGGAATGAAATGGTAGAAGAGATTAGGACTGGAGGACTGCAGGCATGCAGGGCTAGTGACTGGGGCTAAAAGAAAGAACAAGCCCACATTTAATTCTGGAGCTCCTGCTTTGGATGATTGGGTGGATGGTGTGCTGGAACTAATAGGAAATATTCAAGAAGGTTCCGAGAGGGGAATTAATTCCATTTTTAATATGTTGAGTGGCGGGCCAGTAGGGGAGCAGCGGTAATAGACTTTATAGCCTATGGGCTCAATTCAGTGGGTCTTCAAATGGTGAAATGGACTAATCTGAACTCTGTGGGAAGCCTGGAGCAGGCACAGATAGATTTGAGAGGACAAAGCCTAGAGGTGCTGGTTGAAAAAGGTGTAGAGAGAGGTGTATGAAAGAGAACAGCAAGCCAACCAGAGAGCCCCGGGGAGATTCGGGAATACACTGTGAGTTCTTCCCTTTCTATATTTAATCAGTCTTTTGAAAAGTGTTCTACATCTATTTCAGCCTCCCTTAGAGTGTTTTCTATCCCTTTGATATTCCTTTGCCTCTGTGTAAATCGATCTGTTCTTCACTAATCAGCCTGACTATACCTCCCGTGGTGGGGACCCTAAATGTCCTTATTTTCTCCTATGTGCTTTTTGTGTTTTATTATCTAAAATATATTAGTTTAAATTAAATTAATTAAATTAAAAATATATTAGTTTATTAATCTTCAGAATGGCCCTCATGACCGAGGTATTGTTATTTCTGTCTGTACAGATGAGGAAATTAAACTCAGAGCTGGGTAATCTCTCTAATTTTATACAGCTACCGTGTAATGAGCTGGCACTTAAAACTGTGTGTGCTTGACGTCTTACTGCCACTCCCCACTGGCTCCGGAAGATCTGAAGATTTCAAAAGGGATGAGTAGACACTGCTCATTGCTGTAAGACCTTATGGAGACCTAAACACCATACTTTGGGGAGAGCGCTTTTTTACCCCTAACATCTGGATTAAATTCCCTCCCTTATGCTGCCATAACATTATCCTTTCTCTACTCTGTTATTATTTATCGCTTAGCTCAGGTTCCAAAATTATCTTTCTGCCCTTCCATACTCTAGACCCTGAGAGGGTAAGAAGCCAGTGTGGCAGTTTACCATCAAAGGTAGAGGGGTGGAACCAACTGAATGATCCATAATGGGCTGTTTTGTTTTTTTTTTTTTAAGTTTTTATTTATTTTTGAGAGAGAGACACAGATTGGGGGAGAGACAGAGAGAGAGAGAGAGAGAGGGAGAAAGAGAGAATCCCAAGCAAGCCCCATGCTGACAGCAAGGAGCCCAACGTGGGGCTTGAACCCACGGAACGCAAGATCATGACCTGAGCCGAAATCAAGAGTTAGATGCTTACCTGACCGAGCCACCCAGGCGCCCCATAATGGATTGTTTAAATGCAGGTCAGTCCTTCATGTGCTCCCGAAGAACCGGATATATTGTGGGTTCTACACAAATATGTATCACCTGGATAAATATAAAACAAATTCGGAAATGTTATTGATTTCAGAGAATTGCTTTTCCTGGAGTATAAATCAGGTGTCATTAATGGAATGGTCTCCATGTAACCATGCATCAGTTTCTAGTCACACCGTTTAGGATAAATTATAATCAGATGACAGGGATCAGACTTTGAAGACCGATTTGATTATGACGATTTGACCTCTTGTCACATCTCTGGTGTAAATGTGCTCCTTCCAGGATGCCAGCCCATGATTACTAAGGGAACAGCCTCCTTGCGACTCGAGTCACCTGCATAATTTGGGGAGATAAAATGTTTTGCTGACAAAATTGAGGAGGGAAGAATTAGGCACACACGGTGCTTTTTACGGGATTATCCTGGGCGAGTTCTGGTGGGCAGCTATGGGCCAGAACCCATGTCTCCCGCCTACAAAATGTTAGGATGAACACATCCACAGCTGATGAAAATTTCAGAGGGCAGTGATAACCTCATAAAGTGTCATAGGATTCCAACTGAAAGGGCCACGGGTGAAAGCCTCGACCGTTTAACCCATAGTAACTCAGAGACAAATGGAATTTGTAGTTTCAGTATTCATTTGTAAGGAAAGAGGAAGAAGAAAGATCTGACACGTAACAAGAATGCTTTTTTTTAATGCCCCTGCACCAATCTGCCAAAAATAGAGCAAAACATGACAAATGACTCCAAACATACTCTGTATGAATTCAGGCTGTTAAAAAAGGTGGGCAGAACTATATCTCCCTGAGCTGCATTTTGCAAAAAGTAAGTGCCGCCTGTGGTTGCAAATAATCACCTGCGCAGCGTTGATACAACATTCTTTCTCTGCAGACACCAGGAATAATATAAGGTCAACCTCCAAAGTATTGTACGTGAAGAAATACTTAAATGTATCAAGTTAGTGGTGAAAACGCCACTTGACAATTGCAATCCTGAGCGATACGTATCCTTACGTTAAGCAAATAGACCTCTTTGCCCTTTGCCAGGTGGAATTCAACAGAAAACAATTCTTTGTGATTTCTCTTAACTGTTAGTAGTCTTAGTGATAGGAACTTGTAGAAGAAACACCAAGAATGTTTGGATTCACAAAAAAATGCATTTGAGTTTCTCTTGCTCTTATGCTCTGCAAACTTTATTCTCCTAATGTCACCGAGCCTGGGTTTATTAATTTGTAAAGAGGGAACAGTAGTAACAACTTGCCTACCTCTCAGAATTTAGCTAAAGGATATATTTGTTATTAAAAGCATTTAGAAAGGGGCGCCTGGGTGGCTTAGTGGGTTGAGCATCCGACTTTGGCTCAGGTCGTGATCTCATGGTTTGTGAGTTGGATCCTCGCATCAGTCTCTCTACTGTCAGCATAGATCCTGCTTCGGATCCTCTGTCCCCTCTGTCTCTCTGCCACTCCCCGCTTGCTCTCTCTCTCTCTCTCTCTCTCTCTCTCAAAATAAATAAATCAACTTAAAACATTTAGAAGAACTGTGCACATTTCCCTGTCATTAATGAAAACACCGGGCTTTGCAAATCTCTGGAGTTGAGAAGAGAGAAGCAAAGTGACTTCTCCAAGGTCATTCAGAAATCCATGACTGATCTGCAAAGTGAGTGCCACTTTGGGTGTAAGACCTCCTTGGTCCTCCAGGCCAAAACATAGGCTTCTGCCCTCAGGAAAGCACCCTCAGCCTTGAATGAAATAAACGACCTTTTTAATCAAACGTGATTACCATCTCTTAACCGCAAAATCTACTAATTAAGCACAGTGTTCTGCCGCCCAGCAATTGCTAAAAGCGTAATACAGCCCAGAAAGTCATGTGCGTACGATAGACAAACGCTCCGTGTTGCCCTAGGCTGACCTATGAATCAGAGAAGCCAACTCAACACTGGGGTAAGGAAGTCCAAATAAAAATATATAAACCTGATTTATTAAAAAAGCACACAGGTAATAGCAAATATTGGGGAGGCAATGATTTGTTTTACTAAACTATTCCTTATAGGGTTCCAATTAATTCCCTTTTCAAAATTTATTTTATTCACAACTTTTCAGAAATGTATATTGTACATAAGCCTGGTTCATCTCTGTGGATGACATGTCAGTAATTAATACACAAAAAACGTGTTCTACCTGCTGACCACTTAGGGGCACGTGGGTGGCTCAGTTGGTTGAGTGTCCGACTTCGGTTCAGGTCATGATCTCTCAGTTCGTGGGTTTGAGCCCGGCGTCGGGCTCTGTGCTGACATCTTCGAGCCTGGAGCCTGCTTGAGATTCTGTGTGTGTGTCTGTGTGTGTCTCTCTCTCTACCCCTCCCCAGCTTGTTCACTCTCCCTCTCTCTGTCTCTCAAAAATAGATAGACATTAACAGCTGACCATTTCAACAGTGATCACAGTACTCTATAGATCTGAGTGTGCCTTTGCATGTAAAAGCTTAGAAATGCCCTGATTAGGCTTTTTAAAAAGTGTCTTAATCAGCAGTAAGTTAGTGCGTAAAAGACAAAAATTAAAAAGGCAATGACTTGCCTCTGATGATATTGTACATAACCTACATTTGCCACATCGCCAGATTGAAAATATTTTAGGTGGTAACGAGTAAATGCCAGATGGTATGCTGAGTAAAAAGCCATTGATCATGGCAAGGATCAGCTGAGGTCTATCAGTCCTAAAATGAATTCCTGTTTACTCAGTTTGTTGGCTTGAAACAGCCAGCTTATTGCACATGCTATATATTTCGTTTCGCGTTTGTGGTACAATCGTTTCGTCTCACTACCTTTCATGGCAAGGATTGGCTCCAGTTCTGGGGGAGACACAGAAAGTGCGCTCCACTCTCTGCCTCCCGCTGAATGCAGCTATAGAATTGGGGTGGGATGCAGGAAAAGCCCTTTCAGGTGTATGGAAAGTAAACAGTAGCAAACAGATTGGGGAACAAGACCAGAATTCAAAGTACTGCCTAACTAGCCATGAGTTTACCAGTTGTTTTTTCCCCCTCTGTTTACTCCACTCTGGACTAAACATAGCCCAAAACACAGAAGTAGCTTACACGGACAGTCAAGTAGATACAGCAGAATCTCTCCAGCTAAGTAACCGAGGACTCCGCGTGCCGGAAGACCGCGGGGGAAAATACCCCGATATTTTTTCTTTGCTCTGCTCTCTTGCGTAGCTCCCAAGTGATCCTTTGGTTGCTGCAGCAGGGCCAGGGGTAATGGCAGCAGCAGGAGCCTAACATTCCAAGAAAGGGGAATCTTCCTTTCTGATCAGAGTGATGTTATACCAGGACGATGGGGCAAATCCCCACTGCTTTTCTTCTGTCTTTGTCCTCCTGGGGTCCACCCTGGCTATGAGCCCATTTGTAGAAACGCGCAGAGAGCAAAGTAAATAAAGCCCATTTTTTTTGACCAGAGAACTGCAAGTGTTGTCCCAGGGAACCAGAAAGTACTGGTTAGATCTTTGTGCTCGCTTTGGCTGCACACGTACTAAAACGGAGATGAGCAAGGCCCTGAGTGAGGATGGCATGCAAATTTGTGCAGCGTTTTATTATTTTTTTTAATGCATGGATCCAACCCTAAATGGTATCCACAGAACTTGAGAGCTGAACACAGACAGGCTAGGCAACTAGCAACTAGATCCAAACCTGACTGCAAAGGCTCTGGAAATGGAACTCACATTAAAACCACAACCAGCAGTCTGACTGAAGCTTGTGGTCTGAATTGAAACTGGTTGGTCGCCTGCTGAAACAAAAATCTCAGAATTCTCCATACACGTCACACCAAAATCCTCATAGCATAAGACTCAAAGTCCAGGATACAGTTCAGAAGCACCCAGCATACAAACAAACAATCAAACAAACAAGGAATCTTAACTCGAAAGGCAAACAGTCATCAAGCAACAGACATGTTGGAATTCTCTGACAGAGCCTCTAAAGCAGCTATGGTGAATAGGACCCAAAAAGTAAGGACAAACACTACTTGAAATTCATGAGAAGACTGAAACAGAAAAAAGAAGGAAATAGGAAACCTGAGGAACCAAATGGTAATTTCAGAACAAAAAAAATTCAGGAGCTAAGGTTTAAAAGATTGACCGCATGGGCTCAGTAGCAGAGTAAAGCATACGTGAACTTGGGGACAGAGTAGTAGAAATTACTCAATCTGAGCAACAGAGAGAAAGAATATTGAAGAAGAAGAAAAGAACAGAGTCTCAGGGAAAAGTCTAGCGTTGATGTCACAGAGTCCAAGAAAAGAGGACCACGATGCTTAACACTTCCCAAGTTTGGTGAGAGAAACCACATATTCAAGAAAATTCAACAAACTCCCAAGAGGCTAAATTAAGTTTAAGTAGAGAAAATAAGATCTTGAAAGCAGCTAAAAAATAAGCAACAAATTACCTCCTGAAGAGCTACGATTTGAAGGAGTCCACATTTGTCATCAGAAACCATGGAGGACAAAGTGTCAACATTTTGTGATGTGATTTATGTGATGAAAGAACAGAAAGATGAGTCCACGCTTCTATAACTAGCAAAAATATCCTTCCGGAATAAAAGTGAAATAAAGATATTTTCAGATTTTTTAAAGTCTATTTACTTATTTTAAGAAAGATTGGGGGGTGTGGGGGGGCAGAGAGAGAGGGAGACACAGAATCCGAAGCAGGCTCCAGGCTTTGAGCTGTCAGCACAGAGCCGGATGAGGGGCTCAAATCCACGAACAGTGAGATCATGACCCGAGCTGAAGTTCAACACTTAACCAACTGAGCCACCCAGGTGCCCCGAGACATTTGCAGGGTTAGAAAAACTAAGAAAATATTTAGCAGTCAGACCTGATCCAAAAGGATTGCTAAAGGAACTTCTTCAGAAAGAAGGCAAATGATGCCGGAAGGAAATTTGCAATATCAGAAAGGAAAGAAGAGTACAAAATTGGCATGTATTTGGGTAAATATAATAGCGTAATTTCCCCCTTTTGAGTCCTTTAAAAGATGTTAGACTGTTGGATGCAGAAACATATACATTGTAGGTTTGTGTTTTCAGTGGAGGGAAATGCTATGCATAACACAACCATAGCGTAACGCAGAGAGATTAAGGGATCTGTAAGACAGTGAGGTTCCGCCTTCCAGCTAAAGTATAAAAGTGATTCTCAGTAATGATGAAAAGTATGTGTTCTGCAATCCTGAGAGCATCCACTAAAAAAAGTAAATAAAAATAATTTAAAAATAAAAAAAAAAAATAAAAATAAAAAGAACCAAAGCAAAAACCTATAGTGTAATACAGTTAAAAGAAGGCAGGAGAAAAGGGGAATTGGAATGAAAAACAAAGAAAACAAACAGAACGGAAATAATACATGATAGACCCAATGTATCAGTAATTACATGGGTGGTCAAAACACATCAACTAAAGGACAGAGAACGGATTTTTTTTTAACTGACAGAAATTTGTCCTGTCTACCTGATACTTCAACTACAATGATATAGGTAGCTTAAAAGAATGGGAGGAGGGAAAATGGGGAGATGTTGGTCCAGGGGTACAAAGTTTCAGGTATACAAGATGAATTAAGTCCTGGAGGTCTGCTGTGTAACCATGTGACTATAGTTAGCAATACTCTATTGTGTGATCGCTAAAGGCATAGATCTTACATTTTTCTCAACACATACACAAAAGAAAAAGGTAACTGTGAGATGAGGGATATGTTGATTACCTTGATTGTCGTGATTAGTTTACAATATATGAAAATATTGAATAACCAGGTTGTATACCTTAAATCTACGCAATTTTTAAATTAATTACCTCTTAATACAGCAGGGGAGGGGGGAAATGAGCTATCAAGCCATGAAAAGGAAAAAAAAAGTAAAAGGATAGAGAAAATACAGACCGTGCAAACTTGAACCAAAAGAAAGCTAGTGTGGCTACATGAGTGTGAGACAAAGTAAAGTCCAGAGCAGAAAGTATTACCAGAGACAAAAAGTGATATTGCACAGTGAGAAAAGGGTCCATCGATCAAGAAGACATAACCATCAAAAAGAGAAACATGTTTGGTTTCTGTAAACAGCAAATAGACTCATTATTTGTTACTGAAGCACATCTTAGGAGAGAGCAGTGTGTGTCCCTTGACATACATACAGGGTTAGATGAAATTATTTGCATTTTCCCTTTGTTCATCTTTTTTCTTTTTAATTACGAGTCATGTCAGCGAATTGTAGATAATACCAGGGAAGCTTAGATTTACTGTATTCTAATTCTAAACCAACCTAAAACTTGGCAATTCCTGGCATTTTTATGTGTAATCACCTCAACTAGGAAATGAGATATTTAAGGAGGTGGCCCACACGTGTGGTGCACCAAAAACCCGTCGCAGTGACGGCAGAGATATTAATTTAATGGTACCAGATGCAGGGGCGCCTGGGTGGCTCAGTCAGTTAAGCATCCGACTTCAGGTCATGATCTCACGGTTCGTGAATTCAAGCCCCACATCAGGCTCTGTGCTGACAGTTCAGAGCCTGGAACCTGTTTCACATTCTATGTCTCCCTCTCTCTTGGCTCTTCCCCTGCTCACGTTCTGTGTGTATGTGTCTCTCTCTCTCTCTCAAAAATAAATAAACATTAAAGGGGGAAAAAAAAGCACCAGATAGACAGAGTGCCCTGCAGATGACGTGAAAGGAAGATAAAGACACAAGCAACAGAAAATGAAGAGAATCGATAAATGAATTTTGTGGTAAAAGTGACTACAATAATGAATTTCAACTTAGGCTTATTAAGAGAAATACATTACTTCATGAAATGTAGAAGAGAATTTCGGAAAGAGAAAGAATAGAATATTAAAACCAAGAATCTAATCAGTGGCAGGCTTTCCCAACTATGTTCATACATTTAAAAAAAAATTCATTAAACTATTTAAAAGAATGATCTTGGCTTTTCTCTTCTAATCTAAATATTTATGAGAAAGGAGAACTCACCAGGAACTGCAAGACCCCAAAATTCATTCCTTTCCTGGTGCAGGAAGAAAGTAGTTCATGAGGGAAAAGAGCTTATCCTGAAATGATTTATCCAAAGCCAGTAAAATCTGTTCTACTTTTCAGATTATGCTATTGGGAAGACTAACCCCCAGGTGTTTCCATTAATCGATAGTATGATTTAAAGACCTGCACAACTTTGTAGGTTTCTTTTTTCCCCCGTGCTGCGTCATTTATTTCAAATAACGCTTTTAAGGCTATATTAGCATACAAGAAACAAAAACGTATTTATCCATTTCTTAAATCACACCCAAGCTTTTAAATGTCTTGCAGTTGTAAACACCAGACATTAATTATGTCTGTTCATAGGAAAGTAGAGATTTCACAGCATTTACATTAGTTTATTTATTTTTAATTTTTTAACATTTATTTGTTTTTGAGAGACAGAGGGAGACAGAGCATGAGCAGGGGAGGAGTAGAGAGAGGCACACACAGAATCCAAAGCAGGCTCCAGGCCCTGAGCTGTCCGCACAGAGCCCGACGCAGGGCTCCAGCCCACAAACCTGAGCTGAAGTCATGACCTGAGCCGAAGTCAGTCCCCTAACTGACTGAGCCGCTCGGGCGCCCCTACATTAGTTTAAATTAGAGGTTCCTAAACTTCAGTATGCATCAGAATCACCTGAGAGTGCTTGTTAAAACTACATTTTTCCTAGGACCTGATGTAGAAATTCAGGTTCAGTAGGTCCAAAATGGGAGCCAGAAATCTATATTTTTATTAACCAACAAATAGCCCTTGGGCTACACTAGTCTAAGTTAACTATACCAAAGTACATTTCATTTTGGACTCTACTATCCTGTTTAGTTTTCAAATTAAGAAATAGAATCGAATTGTCATATAACGAACCGTAACTTCTTTGCCTTTATGCAGACTTAATAAAGACAGTTCAAATAACTATGGTAAGTGTTTTCAGGAGTATTTATATTGAAAATAAAAGGCTATAAAGCTTTACTTAGGTTTGATCAAAGTAATTGAATAGAAGGAATGACCAATGACTTCTTGGTAAGCCCACAGCAGTCATACTTACAGAGCTTTTACCGTTACCAACAGTAACGGATTGTAAAATGGGGATAATATTAGAATCTGTCCCATGGGTGGCTACGAAGAATAGATTAGTTTGAACTTATGGGCCACTTAGAACAAGAGCTAGTGCTCAATAATTTTTGGCTACTATCTCTTCTTCTCCATCATCATCAGTTATATGCTCCATGTTGGGCAAAGCAGGTAATGGCATGAGCGTGACACAGAAACTGTGCTGGTTCAAACATTTTTTCCTTGGCAAAGAGAATCAAAAATGCAGGAAGATAAATACAGTCTTCACCAGGAAAGGCCAAGACCCTTAGCTTAAATGCTGCACGTGGGAGACCTTCTCTTGCTCCATTGTAAGAAAAATAAAAATGAGTCTTTGCACCTGGGGTTCCCCATCTAGAAAAATGTACTACCCTCAGCCTTGCTCAGCTCTTGACTTTTGGTAGATTACGCTTCCATCTGCATTGCCTCAGTGCTGGGGAGCTGGCATTTCCACCTGATGGTTTTGGTGCCTATTTATTTATTTATTTATTTATTTTAAGGTTTATTTATTTCTGAGACAGAGATAGAGCCCGAGTGGGGGAGGGGCAGACACAGAATCCGAAACAGGCTCCAGGCTCCGAGCTGCCAGCACAGAGCCCCACGCGGGGCTTGAACCCACAAACCACAAGATCATAACCTGAGTTGAAGTCGGATGCTCAACCGACTGAGCCACCCAGGCGCCCCTGTGCCTTTTTAATATCCTCTGAGGCAGCCTCCGGCCACAGTGAGCTTCCTGCCTGAGCTGGGCAAGTTATTTCCTGAGCATCCATTATTGTTGCTGGAATACTCAGTCTGAGCTCAGTAGAATCTATGGTGGCCCTAATGAAGCTTTCTTTCTTTTTTTTTGCATGGGCCCCTTCATTGCATCGAAGGGGGTGCATTTTTGTAGCACTTGTAAAGTAGGATATTTTGACTGTTTCTTTTAAGACCACAATCTTTCCACTTCAATTACTTCTCCCTCAGGGGCTTTGGAATGGCTGTACCGTTTTAGGGACCAGCTGGGAGGTAACGGGAATTGTAGGATATATTTTTTCTAAGTTTAGTATATATTTATGTGGTTTATAGTCACTTCCATATATAGCTGTAACTGTTGGCCATTTCTGTTTAGGAACGCTTCCCCCAAATGATCAAACAGCCCCATCCATCATGTTAGAGGAAAGACTGCATTATCTTTCTCTTCTCTGTCTAGGAAAAGATATTATGAGTTACTGTTACATGAAAAGGAGCTCAAAGAATTTGCAGCCACAAAATGTAGTAAAACATAAAGGAATTTGTTCTGCTGAGTTGTGTCAGTCAGTTAATCAAATGTATCTTCTGCAAAATAAAGGGTCCTCAAAAGTCTGCAAGCTTCAGACTCCAAGAAACGCTGATCTACCTACCACTGGTTTTTGATTAACTGACCGGTCTATACTCTGTAGTCCTATTACTTTTAATTTTTAATTCATGATATTGTAGAACTTTTCATAACCCAGGACTACATACATCATGTTCTAGGAGAAACATCAGTTGCTGTTATATTATTACCATTATTAATTATTATTATTGTTATCAATGCAATTATTGGACCTTGGGATGAGGGGAGGGGGATATATTGAACCAAACCTGTTCGATAATAGGAAGTGATTTCCTAAAGTCATTTTGCATTTATGTTTTATTTATAAATTTTTATACTGTATTTTTAAAACTACATTTTAAGAAAAATCAAGAGACTTAAAGCCCATAGAAATATTATCCTAACTTTTTCTTAAATTAAAAACTAAGCAAGGGTGCCTGGTGGCTCAGTTGGTTAAGCGTCTGACTTCGGCTCAGGTCATGATCTTGCAGTTCATGAGTTCAAACCCAGCGTCAGGCTCTGTGCTGCTCACAGCTCAGAGCCTGGAGCCTGCTTCCAATTCTGTCTCCCTGTCTCTCTGCCCCTCCCCCCCCCAAAATAAATAAACATTAAAAAAAAGACTAAGCAGATCATAGTTTTATTCATATATTTACTGAAATTGCGTTTTGTTTTAATAGTTACAATTTCTTCCTGCTTTATTTTGTTTCGGAAATCTCTAATATCTAAAGGTAGCAAGGTCCATCCCATGTCCATCTAAGAAAACACCTAATGTCAACACTTATTCAAATTATTTTAAAGTATCTGTTTAAGCTTTCATTATTGAAAAGTGAATGAGGTGAACCATCTTTCACTTTGTTAGGAGTACCGAGTTAACCAGGAGGTAGAAACTTCACCATAGAACTGTCTGCGTGTGGGATCACTCACTCACTTTGCTATTTGGGAATTAACCTTCTAGTTGCTTCTTTGTAAAAAAAAAATTTAACCTTTGTTTATTATTGAGAGACACAGAGAGAGGTAGAGCATGAGCGGGGGAGGGGCAGAGACAGAGAAGGAGACACAGAATCCCAAGCAGCTCCAGGCTCCGAGCTGGCAGCACAGAGCCCGACGCGGGGCTCAAACTCACGAACCGCGGGATGATGACCTGAGCCGAAGTCGGACGCTTAACCGACTGAGCCACCCAGACGCCCCTACCTTCTACTTGCTTCTTAGTATCTTTCAATAAATAAATGTATATATAATTTCTAAATTATATAAATATTTATTTCAATAAATAAATAAATAAGCTTAACTTGAGAGCCATGTGGGTGGGCCCTAGAGATGTGATATTTGAGCAGAGAAATAAAACCAAATGAGGAAGTCAGCTAGATTAAAGAATACCATTTCACCAGGTGAGAGGCAGATCTGGAGACCCTGAAAGAATGTGATAAATGAGAAAACAGAACTTTAAAAGTAATGTATGTTGAAATAGTGCAAATATCTTGTATTTGTAATAAAATTTATAATTTCAACATAGAATTGTTTTCCAAATTAGGAATTAAATACAGACCAGAATTCATAGTACAGAAATGTCGTATTAATGTTTTCTGGAACATTTAACCTGTTCTGAAATGGTTTTGCCATTTAGCTAAATTGTTCTTTTGGTGTCATTTTATACTCAAATTATAATTTATTTTATTCTCTAAATATTTGAACCCATCTGTCTATAATAGTAAAAATATACAAATAGATGCTATGTTTTAATTACAAAGTTAACCTTTAAAACCCATTTAAATGTTAAGCAAATTTAATAAAATTATCTTTCCTTCTGATCCTGTCATTAATCAATGTAACCTAAGTATCACCAGTATACATCACAATCTATACCCCTCAAAAGTGTCATCAGAGATGGACCCTGACTACAAAGAGCTTATAAATTTAGTTGTGTAAGTCAGACAAGATTTATAAACATTGCATTCTTATGATAAACATTCAGCTAATAAATCCTAAATAAGTTTTGATTTATAAATCCTTTCATTGCCCTTGAGATTCTAGGGACTGATTTATGAGTCAGTATGCTAAAATCTATAATTTGATCAGGCATAAATCTTATTCTGTGACTTCTGTTTTAGCCCGTAATTCATAAATCCTGGTCAGTGTAGGTGTTCAGTTTTCTAAGTGCTCTGCATTTACAGTGGGTCTCAGAAGTACATATTTTAGGGTGTTAATGATTAAAAGTGATAATTTGCATATAATTCGATTAAACAAATAGAGCAGCTGAATAGAACTTGCTCTGTATTCTAGGGAGTGAGTTTATAGAAATGAACTCTAAACTCAATGATGATTTCAAAGTATTGTAGCTGGAAGAACAGTAAAATATTAAATTTAAAGTCATTGTTGACTGTACCTGCCAGGTTAGGATTGGTGTGCCAGAAACCATTAATTGTCTTCAAGTATCCACTCTCTTTTTCCGTAGTAATGTAATTTTCACAGAGCACAATATGTGCCCAGGATAAACTACATTTCCCAGTCCTCCTTGCAGCTGGGTGTGACCATGTGACTAACCTACAGCCAATGGTACTTGGGCAGAGGTGATAAGTACAATTTCAGTACATATACTCTGGCTGGAACGCAAAAGTGGTTCAGGTCCAAGTGGGGAAGGAAGGAGTGTAGCCCCCCCCGTACGACACTATCTTTTGTTGTCTGGTACACTTATTCCATGACAGATAGATGAGGGAGAAAACAATTTCTAACATCCTAAGACATTAATTAAATCTCTGTTATAGCGCACATTTAATAAATATTACATTTTATATATTTATGCGTTAAATGTGTTATTTTTATATTGTACATTTTATTTAAAAAATTCCGTTTGCCAGGAACTCTGCTAATCACTGTGGAAATACAGGTAAACATGATTCAGTCCTTGCCTTTGTTAAATTTACCCCTAAGTAGTAACTTGTTTCTTAACACTTGAATACACGGAATTGTTTGTAAATTTGTTTTCTGTTGGCTGGCAGAATATAAAAATATAATTAGGGTTTGTATATAAACCCTGTCTACCACCCTACTAAATTCACCAATACCTCACTTTGTACGGTAGTTTGGATTTTCCATGTAAAAAATTATCTGCAAACCGAGTTATACTTCTTCCTTTATGTGTATGCTTTTTTTTTCTTACTTCATTGCCCTAGAAATATTGAATAGAAGTTATAATATCTTTGCCTTGCTCCAGAACTTAGGAAGAAGCAACATCCATTAAGTATGACAATTGAATTTTTTTTTCATTGATCTTCTTTGTCAGATTGAGGAAATTCTCTTCTGTTCCTCATGATTGTGGGTTCAATTTCATCAAATACTTTTTTGCCTCTCCTGAAATGATTGTATGCTTAGCTTTCTTGTAATGGGAATTATATCGATTTTCAAATTTTAAACCACCCTAACATTCCCGGGAGTATCCCTACTTAGTCATGATTTTTTTAAAAATCTTTTTATATGTTTCTGGCTTTAATTTGGTAAAGACTTTGTCACGAATTTTTGCATCTATGCTCATAAGGGAAATTGGTCTGTAATTTTATCGCCTTGTAAAGTCTTGTTGTGTGCTCAGGGTTATACCAACCTCATATAACAGCTGAGGATGTGTTCTTTCCATCTCTATTTGCTGAAAGAATTTTGAGAGATTGATTTATTTCTTCCTTAAAGGCTGGATGGAATTTATCAGTGAAGCCATCTGAGTCTACAGTTCTATTTGGGGGAATATTTTTAATAATGACTTTAATTTTATTTTTTAATATTCATGAGGCTATTTAAATTTTACATTTCCATTTATATATTTTAAAAAATTCTTTTCACCTGAATCTTCAAATTTAATTTTATTAAGTTCATAATATTCCCTTACTATCCTTTACTATCTGTAGGATTTTTAGTGATAAACCTTCTTTTATTCTAAGTATTGCTAATTTGTATTCTTGTTCTCTTTTCTTTTTAAATTAGCATTTCTTATCTTGGAGTTTTTCAATCTTATTGATATTTGCAAAGAAAAAAATTTTTTTGAGGATGGGTTTGCAAGGGTGATCTTTCAACAACTATTTTTTGAGCAGTCACATCTGCCAGGTCCTGGGATCCACACAGTCCCTGCCCTCGTGGGCTTAGTTCCTGTAAGGAGCCCTGTGGAAAGTCTTGGAGAAACCTGAGGCAGTGGGCAGCTTCCTTTTCTTGGGCAGAGTGGCCAGGGATGTAAAGAACAGTGGCCTGGCTCTCAGACATGCCCTCTCGGCTAAAGAGGACTTAAGTCCCCTTGCCCAGATTCCATGTAGCCCTTCCTTGGTTTTTACCTTTGGGCTTTGTTAATGTTCTCTGTTGTTTTCTCACTCACTGATTTCTGGTCTTAGTTATTTCCTCGTATTTATTTTATGTTTGCACTGATCTTCTTTTTCTAGCTTCTTAAGTTGGAAGCTTAGATCACTGATGTTATAACTTCTTTTCTAATATAGCCATTTAAAGGTATTAGTGTCTCTCTAAGCATCATAGAGTTACATCCCACAAATGTTATGATGAACTTTCATGATCATTGACATGAAAGTGTACTCTAATTTCCTTGATGACTTCTTTTTTTGACTCATCAGTTACTTGGAAGCATGTTTCTTGAATTCCGGACATCTGTAAGTTTTCTTACTTAATATCATTTTATTATTGATTTCTAATTTAGTTCTCTTTTGGTTGGAGAACATACTCTGGAATATTTCAAATTTTAAACTCTGTTAAGATTTGTGGGGGCGCCTGGGTGGCTCAGTCGGTTGAGCATCCGACTTCGGCTCAGGTCATGATCTCGCAGTTTGTGAGTTCAAGTCCCGCGTCCGGCTCTGTGCTGACAGCTCAGAGCCCGGAGCCTGCTTCAGATTCTGTGTCTCCCTCTCTCTCTGCCTCTCCCCTCCTCATGTTCATGCACTCTCTCTATCTCTCAACAATAAAGGTTAAAATTTTTTTTTTTAGAAAAGATTTGTGTCTGGTCCAACATGTGGCTTTAGTGAATGGTCCCTGTGCACTTGAAAAGAAGGCTGTATACTACACTTGTTAGGTGCAGTGTTCTATAAATGTCAATTATTCAAGGTTGTTGATAGTCCTGTTCAGGCGATCTGTATTCTTCCTGACTTCTTACATAGTTGTTCTATTAACTGCTGAGAGAAGTTGTTAAAAGTCCAACCAAAATTGTGAATTTGTCTGTTCCTCCCTTTAATTCTACTAATTTTTGTCCTGTGAATTTTGAAACTTTTTGTTTCTAAGTGCAAAGGCATTTCTGAATATTAAGTCTTCTGTTCAATTTTTATTTTAGCATTATGAAAGTATTTATGTATTTATAGGTTTTCTTCCCTGTCTTTAAGAAAGTTTTATTCCAAGTTTATTTATTTTTGAGAGAAAGAGAGAGGGAATCCCAACCAGGCTCCCCCACTGTCAGTGGGGAGCCCATTGCAAGGCTTGAACTCAGGAACCATGAGATCATGACCTGAGCCAAAATCAAGAGTTGGGACACCTAACGTATTGAGCCATCCAGGGGCCCCTTTAAGTAAGTCTTTGAATTCAGAGTACATCTAACTGAATTTTTTTATTTAAAGTAACTTCCAGGCAGACAGCATATAGTGCCTTTTAACCAACCAATTCTGACAATTCTTGCCTTTTCATTGGAGTATTTAATTTGTAATTAATGTAACTTTTGATGTGGCTGGATTAGGTCAACGTGGTTACTATTTGTTTTCTGTTTTTCCCATTTGTTTTGTGTTCCTCTGTCCCTCTTCTATCATTTTGAGTTCATTGAAATTGCTTTTAAAATTTCATTTTAATTATCAAGTGGCTGTTTTGCTTACCTCTTTGTATTATTATTTTAGTGGTGATCTACAAAGTACAACAAACGTCCTTGATTTTTCAGTCTGTTGGAAGTTAATAACATAAAATGTAACTTTGCAATCTTTTTGGGTTTTTTTTAGTGCAATCTTATAGGTTTTTTTACACCCTGTAATTTATGTTATTGTTCTCATGTTTATTACACAAGCTATACATGCTAGTATTTTTACCTTAAATGGTCATAAATATTTTTTAATTAAAATCTGAATTTTTATCTGGAATCATTTCCCTTGCGCTTGAAGAACTTACTTTAGCTTTTCGTGAACGCAAAGTCTGCTGGAGAATTACCTTTGTTTTTGGTAATCTGAAACTGCCTTTATTTCACCTTTATTCCTAAAAGTTACTTCTGTTCCATGGAGAATGCTGGGTTGACAATTTGTTGTTTTTATTTGACACTTTAAAGATGTCATTCAACTATATTTTGGCCTCCAGTGTTTCTGCTGAGAGAAGTCATTGGTAACTTGTATTTTTGCCCTGTATATGTTATGTGTCCCTTTTTCTTCTGGAAACTTTTAAGATTTTCTTTATTTTTTGTTTTCATTTGTTTAATAACTGTCACCTTTCCAACTCTTGTGTTCGTTTGTTTGCTTTTTTTCTATTTATACCACATAGAGTTCTCTGAGGTTTTTGAATCTATAAAATTTGGGAAACTTTTGTCCATTCTTTCTTCAAATGTTGGGTTACCCAATTCTCTCTCTCATCTTTTTCTAAAACTCCATATGTAGTTGCTGTTTTGATACAGTGAACTAATCACTGAGACTCAGGTTTTTTCCTATCATTTTTTTCCTCTTTGTTCTCCACACTGGATAATTTCAGTGGAGTGATCTTCAATCACTGACTCTTTTATTTCCAACATGGTTGTCCAGCCTATCCAATGACGTTTTTGTCTCAGATACTGTATTTTTCACTTCCAGAATTTCCGTTTGATTCTTTTCTTATGGTTACTATCTCGCTGTTGAGATATCCTGTTTATCCATTCATCACAAATATATTTTCTTTTATATCCTTGAGCATACTCATAACAGCTAAATTAAATTTTTTGTGCTCTAATTCTGGCGTCTGGGTCATCTCAGTTGCCTTTCCTCTCGATTATGTGTCTAGTAATTTGAGATGTATCTTGGACGTTGTGAAAAATACATGATAGAGATTAAATTCCGGTATTTCCCTGAGTATTTGATTGTTTGTTTGTTTCATCAGGCAGTTAACATGACAGGACTCAAGTCCTAATGTTTGTCACTTCCACAGTGGGTATCTGCTAAAATCTGTTCAATTCTTTTAGCCTCAGGGCTGCTCACAGTTTATGCATGCATAGTTCAGATGCCATCCTGATTTTTTCTTCCAGAATTTACGTGCACGGTTTGATATTCCCCTTCCCCCTTTCCCCAGAGTTTCTCCTTTCCCTGATTTCCTCCCTCATTTTCCATCTGCTTTGACAGTCCTAAATTCTGACCTCTAATTCTTAAAAATGGTACACTGCAAAGATGTCTATCCAAGATTTAGTGAATCTGTTTAATCTGACCAGCGCATGCCCTTTAGCAAAAATCCTGATCAACAGGAAACTCACCAGTTCCTATTCACTTCTTCCAAGTTTTGACTCTCTTCCAATTTATGCCTGCTTTTCGTTTCGCTCCAGTGACTTCAGGGAGATGTGTTTTATATTGACGAATAACTCACTTGCTACCTGTGGTAGGGTTGTACCCATAAGAGCTACTCCACGTTTACCATTGTACCAGAAGAAAAAACTGCCCACATCCCTGAATGTTGACTTTGAGAAACTCAGTGTAGTGTCCTAAGCAGAGACACTAAAAGCAGTTAGGGAGAGTCTGAGAAAAGTTCGTTAAGAAATGATTTCCTTAAAACACAGAATAGATGTCTTCCTTAAAGTGGCATTGCATATCAACCTTGTTGTCTCACTTTTATATTAAATCAGAGAGAAGGAGATATGCTACTATGAGCAGAAAAAAAGATGTGAATCCCAGACACAATAAAATGCTACTTATGAATTTATGAATGCATCAAAGCGCTGTTTAAACAGCATAGGCTGAATGCAAATGTCTATCTGAACTTCCTCCTAAAGCTTCACATAGCAATGACAGTAAAGGAATTAAGAGAAAAAAAATTCACAAGGACAAAAAGAAGACAGCAGACAACAAAAGTAACATTTTGAAATCTGGGAAATAGTTTAACCACTGGTAGCTGCTTTAGACTGGAGAACGCAGCAATCTGAGTCTGTTGAGGCAGGAAGCCAGAAAGCCAGTCATTTTTGCATAAAACTATGAAAATACTCAGACTGGAGACAACCAGTGCTTGGAACGCACGTGTGCAAAAAATGGGCTGAAATCTGGAGTGTGAACTGAACATTTTTTTAAAGATTTATTTATTTTTGAGAGAGAGAGAACACAAGTGGGGGAGGGACGGGGGTGGGGGGTACAGAAGATCTGAAGCGGGCTCTGCCCTGATAGCAGCAAGCCCAATGCGGGGCTCGAACTCACAAACTGGGAGATCATGATCTGAGCCGAAATTGGATGCTCAACCGACGGAGACACCCAGGTGCCTCTGAACCGAACATCTTTAAAAGAGAAGCCAGACTTCCCATCTTCCCTCTCCACCCTGGCTCCATCAAAACAAAACCTGGGATCTATTTTTAGAGAGGCTTGATCAGATAGCCTCTGGATTTGGAGACAGCAAGAAGAGTTGAGGTTGGAGGGTGAGTTACTATGCTGAAATCAGAGGGATTATGGGAAAATCTTCCCACTGAAGAGAGATTTGTTCCCTGCATGGCTCTGGAAAGGCCTGCAGCCAGGCATACATACTTGAGGTTGGAGATTGGTGAACTGCCTTCTGGAAGAAAATTGATCCACTCAAAAGTATAGACTTACAGTAGGATTTTTAACCATAGGGTCCATGAGCACAAAAATTCATTTTTGTTTCCACTAACCTGCAAATTAGCATCTCTGTCGTTTTTGAATGTAGGTAACAAACCATTGTAATAATCACAGTACCCGTCACTTTGTCACTGGTAGGAATCACGGTAATTTTTTTATCACATTATCCATCGCGTATATCTTGAAATAATATTTTCATTCATCATTACTTCAGCAGTTATTAGATCAAACTCTAAAGCTTATTATATGATGCATTAATAAAAAGCACGCATTATTGTTTCACAGATTTATTTTTAAAACTTTGCTATAATTGGTTCCATGCATTTAAGTACATTCTGAAATAGGGTCTACAGGCTTCACCAGACTGCCATGGCACAAAATAAGTTAAGAACCCCTAAAATGCAGATACAGGCATTTGGAGATTTCCCCCAGCCAAACAAATGATCTCATAGTGAGATACACAGATCACGAAACTACACTTATGCTTCCCAGTCTAGTTCATTTGGGCCTCACTTTTAAATATGATTTGACAGCTAAGGAAGACCAGACATTAAGGACAGCCTCTACTCTGAAAGGTAGAGCCAGAACAAAACACAATAGGGAGAAACAAAGAAGGGAGAGGAACAAAGTGGTAAAATAAACTCATGAAAAAAGAACATCATGATTAATATCCAAAGAGAACTAAGAGACTCTATTTCATCTGTAAAACAAGACCAGAACAATACACATACAAAGGAGCAAAGAATCCAAAGGACTTCTTGAAAACTCAATTAAGATAGATTCAATAAGGGTGCCGGAATGGCTCAGTCTGTTGAACACCCGACTCTTGAGTTTGGCTCATGGTTCATGAGATGGAGCACCACGTTTGGGATTCTCTCTCCTCTCTCTTTCTGTCCCTCCCCACTTCCTGCTCGCTTGTGCACTTTTCTCTCTCTCTCAAAATAAATAAACATTAAAAAAAAAGATTCTCTCTTCTTGTGTCCCTCTAAAATAAAAGAAAAAGATAGCTTCAATAAAATGTTCAACAGATGTGTGGAAAATAACATTAAGGACAACATTACTCTTTTCCTTCTTCCAGGAAGTGGGAAAAAAAGTCAAAGAAATGAAAATGGTATTTTATTTGCTCTGCCTAGTCTCCATTTCCAAATCATTGCCGTGGTTAGTGAACACCTGCTGATCTCCACTTCTGCACCCCATCACTCCCCTACAATGCCCCCACCCACACCTATTCACCTATATAGGGGCAGCTGGTTGACAATGAGAGGGCAGAAAATGGGTTGGTTTTAGGCAGGGTACCAGTAACTTGCTCTTTCCATGGACCACAGTATCTGATAAACGAAAGTTCATCTCTCTGCTGACCGCTACTGTTCTTACCAGATATTTCTAGTTGTCTGCCTACCAGCCTCATGGCGGTAGGCTCCTCCTTCTCCGTAGTTTGAGGTTAAGCATTGCCCTGTGGCTTACTTCGGTCTTACATCTGCTCTTTATGTGTTCTGGGTGGTGAACCATAGGGGGATGCGACGCCACACCGAAGAACAACATAGAAGAAGCCAGCTTGGACCCTTTGGTATCTGAGCCCTGATCTTATGCATAAGTTACCTGGAGCCCAGTGGTTTTAAGTCAAACACTACATACATCAATACCTGATTCTAGCACCACATGGTCTCTGAGTCCCTGCCTATACCATTCTTTCTATCTGATAAGCTCTCCCTAGGCCTTCTCCTGTACCCTTCACTTAATTAATTAGCACACTTATCCATCACAGTCCTTCCCAATAATTCCCCTAGGAAAGCTTCTCTGAATCCACACATCATGTAAGGTTCCCTGGCTATATGTTCCTACCCTTGTACTTTTCCTTCACAGCGTTTACAAATTCTTGGCTCTTTCGCATGATTCTTTGAGTGCAGGATCTTTGGCTGGGCCTGGTACACAGTAGGTTCTCCATAAATATCTGTTGAATGACGGAACAAGTGCACCTAGCATCAGGAAAGCTGAGAATAAGTCTGGAGGATATAGAAATGATGTGTTGGGGGAATGCAGAAATAAAGATCAAGGCACAGATGCAAAGAGCCAGTCGAAGGGCTGGTGTGGTGGTGCTCAGGTAACATCCAGAAGCAGGTCCATTTCCATTCCAGGGTCTCAGGGCTGCCAGTGTTATAAAAATAGTGACTGGAAATCAAAGGGGAAACGTTACCACTTTCTTTCTACCTACATATTGAATTTTAAAAGCAAACCTTCAGGCCCTTTATAATCACATTAGAGTGACTCCTGCCATGCTTTTCTAAAACGAAAGCCTCTGAAGTATGGAGGCCATGCTGTTTAAAATGTACTAAGTAAGGAGACTTACACCATCTGAAAAAAATCCCAAGTTCCTGCCATACCCGATTTTGAAATTCTATAATTTGATATTGCCTTCCCCTGGTAATGTACACTATTTCTTAATTCATAATAGATCATACATATGCCCATTTGTTAAAAGCATAATAAAACAGCTCATAGAAAAGCAGAGCTTAAGACCTGTGTGGCTTTCAACGATATATTACATCTTTCTCTTTCATGCTTCTCTGGAAACTCTGAGTCTTAAGTAGCCTTACGTAAGGAGACATACAAACGCACTGGTGGTCTACTGGAGAGGCAAGTTACAAATATCTCCACGTGAAAGTACCTCAGAGTTCACTCAACTCTTGAGCCTGATAGAGAAACTGAAGCAGCCCTTGGAGGGTGGGATCTGAGAGTGACCATTGACCTACTGTGGCCCTCAGACAACCCTCAGAATGCTGACAGGGTGTATATAATGAATGAAATTAGAGAGTCTTTTACATTTTAAAGGGTGCTGTAACAAAACCCGATTTAAAGCTCATTGACTTTCCTCCATAGCCATAGTAAAGGTCTCATAAGCCTGTCTCTCTCCACCCAAACGAATAGAATGAGCAAAACTCCAACAGTACTGTTCTTTCTTCGTTTAATGTTTTATTTATTTTTGAGAGAGAGAGAGAGAGAGAGAGCGGGAGAGAGGGAGACACAGAATCCAAAGCAGGTCCAGGCTCCGAGCTGTCAGCCCAGAGCCCACCACAGGGCTCGAACTTAGGAACTATGAGATCATGATCTGAGCCAAAGTCGGATGCCTAACCGACTGAGCCACCCAGGTGCCCCAGTATTGTTTTTTTATAATAGCTAAAGTATTCTGCATTCCTCCTTTTATAAATTTCCCCCTCCTGCTCTTTTCCCTCACTCAGCAAAACTAGTTTACTCCCTTAAACTAGTTTACTCTTGTAACCAAAAGAGATACTCACTTTGAGCCAGGCTGTGTCTGTGCCACTCTGTTTTAACAGGAATTACACCTAGCAGCTGCAGTGTCCACAAATGCCCAGTGGCTTCTGGGAAACAAAATGAACAAAGAATGAATGAGTGAATGGAAATAATGCAAGTTCTAGGTAGAGTGTATTTCTGTCACAGCCATTCTTTGAAATGGGAGTAGTCCTATTTTCCTTGCAAGCGTAAAGAGTAACATTAATTGTTTAAGAGTTATGCAAGCAGCCATATGGTAACTGTCAAGTTCCTAGCAGGAAGCAGCACACTCAAAGGGGAGATTGGAGAGAGTTTAATAAAAGGATCTTTCATAAAGGTGCAGATGGGGACTGGAGAAACCAACAAAAGATGGTGCAATGTTCTAGGCTATCAACAGCTGAGAGCCTTTCCCAATCTCTAAGACTGAGAGGGACAAGGAAAGAGAGTAGTTACCCAAGTTGAGACAGAGTACCTGTATGAAAAGGACCTCTCACCAGAGCTATGGCTATCCCTGGAAGGCAGCCAACTGACTGGAGGGATAGCCATAGCGTCCTAGGACTCATTCTCCTGTTCCTTTCAACCTCCAATCCCCCGTATCCAGTTTGGCCAAACCCAAGCATACGTCGGAAGGCAAGTTGGTGTATTGGCACAGTTGTTATGGGTCAGCCTTCCTGACTATTGAGCAAGACGGAGAGGGCTGGAAGGTGGGTCAGGAGGGGTAAGAAAATATCCAGTATATTAACACAGCGTAGAGACGGAATGCATGGCCACCGACTCTGAAGCTGAGTGTGATAAAGTAAGAAAGCGGTGACTCCTATTCATTGATTCACTCATTTAACATTAGCCCTTTATTCAGCCCCCATCCTGTAAAAGGATTCTGCTAGGTCCTGAGCGTACAAAGAAATAAAGCATGATTTCTGCCTACAAGGAGTTGTAATGGGGCAATCAGACAAGTAAATAAGCAACTGACAACACATCATAGTGATATTAGTGAAATATTGACAACGTATTTTACAAGGTCATTCTTTTGAGATTCTGGTTGACAAATTCCTTACACTGATTTGAGACACATGCCGACAGAGTGCCAGAAATACTGGTGAATAGCATGACAGGTGTGCTTACAGCTCCATGTACTTAGAATTTGCTACTAAATTTTATATTATTTGAATCAGTCTTAGAGCAAATACATCTGAGTTTTAAATTCTTCAAACCTTCTAGGCCTTTTGCCGTGAGAGAGTAAGTGGCTTTGGCTGGTTATGTTCCATGACCAGTGTTTGCTAACATTCACTTTTGCAATTGGTCCCCTCTCAGAACCAATCCCAAGCATCGCACACAAAATACACACACACACACACACACACACACACACACACACCCTGCTACCACCACCACCACCACCACCACCACCAATGACAACAGCGACAGCCTAGTTGATGTTTTGTCACGACCAGTTCTGGCACGCGCTGCATGCCGTGTGGCCGAAGTGACAGGGTACTCAACTTCTATACCAGTAAAATTCCTCCATTAACAACACATAACTTGATGGCGGCAGAAAACGATCGTGCGGGCTGATTATGAAGAGCTTGAATTCCATAAGCATTTCTCAGCTCCGACGACTTTTACAACACACAAATACAAGCAGATTGACCGACCTAAGCTTCACAGTGTACATCAAATGATATGGTGTGGGTTTGTTAGTCTCCAATGGAAGGTCTGTTCATGTACTCACCATCGTTGTAGAGCTGTTGACCAATACATGGTCGTATTCCTGAAGATATCTATACCAGTGTTGTGCCATAACTCATCATTGTCACTAGAAAAAATGGGATGGGTGCAGTAACCTAAAACTGTCAAGAAAGGAGTCCTCATGGGTATTTACCCAAAGAAAATGAAAACACTAACTCGAAAAGATACATTCACCCCTATGTTTATTGCAGCATTGTTTACAATAGCCAAGATATGGACGCAACCTAAGTGTCCAGAGATAGATGAATGGATAAAGATGTAGTGTGTATATACAATATGTGCAACGGAATATTACTCAGCAACAAAAAAGAATGTTGCCATTTGCAACAGCATGGCCAGACCTATGGTATTTTGCTTACTGGAATAAGTCAGACAGAGAAAGGCAGTTACCGTGTGATTTCAATCATATGTGGACTCTAAAAAAAAAAAAAAAAAAACCAAATGAACAAAGAAAAAGCAGAAATAGGCCCATAAATACAGAGAACAAACTGGTGGTTGCCACAGGGGCAGTGGTGGGGGGTGGGCAAAATGGATGAAGGGGAGTAGAAGGTTACGGAATGAATGAATCAAAAGGATGAAAGTTACGGCACAGGGAACATAGTCAGTGGTTTTGTAACGTCATGGCATGGTGACAGATGGTAGCGACATTGGCAGTGAGTACAACATACAGGATAGAGAAGGTGAATCACTGTGTTGTATACCTGAAACTAATGTAACATTGTGCGTCGATACTATACTTCAAGAAAAAATTAATTTTAATTTTTCTTAACATTTATTCATTTTTGAGAGTGAGAGAGACAGAGTATGAGCGGGGGAGGGGCAGAGAGACAGAGGGAGACACAGAATCCGAAGCCGGCTCCAGGCTCCGAGCTGTCAGCACAGGGCCCGACGCGGGGCTCGAACCCATGAACCGCGAGATCATGACCTGAGCCGAAGTCGGACGCTCAACCGACTGAGCCACCCAGGCGCCCCAAAAAATTAATTAAAAAAAAAAGCAAGGAACTTCCAAAGATCTTTTGCTTCCTTGTTTTGAAGACCCATTATTACCAAAGGGCTAAGAGCTAACTCCCTCTAAAGGCCTCCAAATATACGTCTGCTCCTCAATCATTCTAGCAAACAGCTTAAGTGCTTAATCACGTAAAATCCAGTAGCACTGAACCACAGTGACCTCTGTCAAAAACAACATCACCTGCAGCTGATAATTTTAAATTAAGTAAAATAGAGACTGGTGGTATTGTCCCTGACGGTCGCAAGCTGTGTCTCCCTGTGCCTTCAGGATCTTGTGTCTTTTTGTGCCACACTGTCGGTCCAGCCAGCCTCCGGGTCTGCAGTAGTGTGCCCTGATTCCCAGCCCGTGCCAACGGCTGCTGCTGGCTCCAGCAAAACCGTGTTCTGTATACATTTCACCCATTTGAAGCAAAGCCGAGAGTGATCATTTGTATTCTAAGATTCAGTTCGAAGTTGTGGTTATCTGTTTTCTTCACGCATTTTATGCTTTACAAATGTAATGCATAACACTCATTAATTCAATATATGAATTACATGTGTGTGTTCCATATTAATACATGACTCAACCTATAAAAGGTCATTTGTATCCAGTTTATCAGAAGCTCATTTATTTCATGAAACTCTTGTACCTTTCTAAAACGATGCAAAAGGAGCATATGTAACAAAATCTGATGTGACAGACACAGAATGGGCTTTGAACTCAGTAAGTAGACTTCTATTCAAATCGCACATTTGCCACTTACTCACCAGGTGTCTTTAGACAACTTAGTAAACCCCTCTGAGCCTTACTGTCTTTGTATGGCCAGTGGCAATGACAATACACAACTATTGGATTGTTGTGAGAAATAAGCAAAATGAGTAAAGTATCTTTGTAAAACATAGAGAGGAAGGACTCAGTATTTTAATTTCTTTATGTCCCTTTGTTTGCTATTAATAACGGACTAGGTGTGTGTGAAATAGATACCAAACCAACAAAACTTTATGGTTCAGCCTGCCTGTCCCAGAAAACCTGTGTTGAAAAGGCTCATGAGAGATTTATTTGAATGTGCTTCCTTCTCTTACACACTTTCTTGTCTGACGGCCACAGATACTCAGTAACCGAGCTCCTCAATAACAAGGCAAATTGATTTCCAATTCGGACATTTCTTCCGATTATATAAATAAAGATACCATCTCAGTAGATTGAACTGAATCTTAGATTTTATTTTCACATTTTTCCCCATTTTAGGGTCTTTCCAACAAATTTCTAGCAAATGCTATTTACAGGAATTTCTAAAAAGAGACCAAAGGCTTTTAATTGTAAACCTTTTGAGCTAAAAGCAGAAATTCAGTAACTAACAAAATGGTAACATTTTGGCTCAAAATTAATATTTCTATTTCTCTTCTGCCAAAATGGTTTGCTTCTTTTTGATTGATAGTTAACCATATTTCTACCGGAGCATTTCCAGATTTTTAAGTTTTTCCTTTACCCTTTCTTTATAGAATTGCTAAAGTTTATTTCTTGACATTTCTGTATGATGTTTTCATAAAACAGTCCACTCCTTTGTCTAACTATATTTTGTCTGAGCTTTTTTTTTTAAAAAAGGTAACAATAATGCCTTAATATTCATTACCTCAGACTTCGTAAAATATCGTATTTCTAAAGACACAATAGGTGAACAGAACCTCTGATCGCTGAGGTGTTACATTATTTGAACAAAATATTCTCCGGGGACCTATGCAAGATTCTGATACCTAAAACCTGAATTTAGCTTTGAATTTGGCAGTGGAGCTCTTAGTAAAATAGCAGTGCTCCGGAGGAGCTGAGCTTTCTTTATGTATGATTCATCTGGCCATATTCACGCAAACTAAAAGAAATGTACAGAGACAGCAACGAAATGGAATACGTTCATCCCAACATAAGCCAGTTATACTTGATGAAAGTGGGAACCATTCAACAATCAAGTAACTGGGGCGCCTGGGTGGCTCAGTTGGTTAAGCATCTGACTTCGGCTCCAGTCATGATCTCATGGTTCGTGGGTTCAAGCCCCGCGTCCGACTCTGCTGACAGCTCAGAGCCTGGAGCCTGCTTCAGATTCTGTGTCTCCCTCTGTCCCTACCCCACTCATGCTCTGTTTCTCTCTCTCTCTCTCTCTCTCTCAAAAATAAAGAAACATAAAAAAAATTTAAAAGTGAAAGATTTCTAAATTCGTGGATAATATAAAGAACTACTATTAGATATTCTTTTTTGGTTGACTTTCTAACCTTCGAGGTTTATACAGCATTCCTTGAGAAAAGTAACAGTGGTTTGACTTTAATTTGTTATGTAACTTGGGTTATGCTACATAATTAAAATATAATGAGCTTACGGAACTTCATGCCTGAAAAAAAATTAAAAACCGTAATATTTTAGAAGTTGTGCTTGCAGCTTATTGACAGGAAACACTTGTTTTGGTAATATTTTGGCCTGTGGACAAAGAAAAGTAGGAAGCTGGCAGTGCTCCTGGCCTTTGCTCTGGCTTTAATTTGCTTCAAATGTCCAAATGCCCTTCTCTATGTTTCCTGGACAGAAGAAAGTTATGTGAGGGCAGCCTTTCCTTGACTTCTGATCATTCATGTCATAAACACAATATTTGCAAGAAAAATAAAAAACAATAGAAGTGTCCAGAGCTTCTTCTCTGAAGGAGTCAACTTTCTTTACTGTCTAATTCATTGCAAGCGATTGACTTGAACTCTTGGCTTATGTTGTGCACGGAAAGGAATGCCTTCGCTCAGATTTTTGAGAATTAACAGGGCCGCGGTGCTTGGAGGACATGGGATTTGTTCTCTAGATGGGGTTCCTGAATCTTAAAATGCCTCACCTTCCTGTCTCCTTTGATATCTAGAACCCTGAAGTAAGGACAAGAGTTCCGAAACCACTTTAAAGATGCAAACAAACAAACAAAACCAAGAGTCACAGAGGTGACGTGTTTCCCATAAGGCTCCTACAGTCACTTAGTTAAAACAGTTGTAGTAGTGGGCTCAAAAAGAAGATGGGAGAAAAAGAAATAGAAATATACAGACGTTAGTCAGGATGTTCATCAGGGCTGAGGCCTCTGGAGAATGATTTGATTTGTATTTTATTGTAAATGGCCACTCACTTTCATGTGGAGTCCGGATTGTAAGGGGCGAGAGAGAAAGCAGGGACCCCAGTTCAGAGCCACTTTGGGGAACAAGAGAGAGGAAGATGATTGTGATCCTTCTATAGGCTACGATAAAAAAGAAATTTCTATAAATAAAAAAAAATAGGGACAAGAATATCTATTCTGTTACTAATTCAAGATTTTTTTTTTCCAGGAGCTTCCTGGCCTCATCTTATCCACCAGAGTCAGATTTCTAAACTAATTCAATTCTCTCTCTCCTCTATCCGACACCTTCAATACTTTTTCCTCACCTTACATACGCAACTCCAAACTCTTAGGATGGTCCCAAGGCTCTTTGGAGCCTGGCCTCATCCTTCCAGACTTCCTTTCAGCCAAGCTCTCCACCCCTGTCCCCTAAGCCTGTGTTCTCACAAAACTGAACGGTCACGCTTTCATACCTGTTGTTCTTTGTGCCCAGAACACTCTAACTTTCTTCCTGGCCTAGAAAAACATAGTCATCTTCCCAGTGCCAATAACCCAGATCTTTTCTGGGAAATCAGTTATCCCAGGGATAAAACCACCATTGAATTCATTTCCCTAATAATGTTTTTCACAATTTATGCTCAATAGCTGTGTCTCCATCTCTCCCGATAGACAGTGAGATTCTCAAGGTCAAGAACCTGGTCTTTTTATCTTTTCTCATCATTGTATCCCTCAGTGTATGGTAGGGGCTCATCAGTGCTGATTGAAATAAATTAAGGTCTGTCTCATTATAAAAAAATAATGACAGGTAAAATAAAATATTTTCTCTAGAAAATCAAGATGTGAAAGCAAAAGGTCCATTTTGATCAAAACAAAACTAAATTTTGTGAGCAATCAAACTGTACATAAATTGAGAGTATTCTTCTGATATATAAATAACCCTTAAAAAGTACCATCTGTGCATTTTTCCACGTCAGTGTTTTTTTAAGTTTTTTTTTTTTTTTCCAAAGAGGGGTGATGTCACAGGTTCCTTTAAGAGTGTGATAAAAACTGTTGGATCATTTCACAAATTCATATGAACACACAACTTTGCAAATAATTTTGGAGGCTTTCAAGCCCACTAAAATCCCCTCATGGGATAGATCAAGACTAGGTGAAAGTATCTTCTGTAAGCTTTTAAAAATATATGGTAAATCTTCTCTATAGTTGGAATATTGCTCACATTGCCAACTGTTACTGTTCTCATAATGTGTCAATGTGCTAATAACTAAAGGTGAAATATTATGTTGTAGGCAGCATATCGTTTTGACAAAATATCACATAGAACATTACAACATCAGTATAAAACTATGTGGATTTTCATTCCAGATAGAATTCATTTGCAAATGATCACAGTGTAACCTTTTCAATCTGTACCACCACAGATCCTTTCCTGAAGGGCAAAACAGCTAACAAGGAGCTCCAAAAAGAGAGAGACAGAGAGAGAGAAACATTTTAAATCCTACCTTAATCAGCTAAAGAAATTAGTTGAATTCTTCCCAAATGTGAGCAAATATTTTATTCTCTCTCTTCCTGTTTTTTTTTTTTTCCTTTGCTTTTAATTCAGAAGCTATGTCACAGATGAGCTATGAGTAGGTATAACAGAATGTATAGCGTGTATCCAGGACTGATTTTGTTGATCATTCTCTTTGGGACGAGATACACTCAAGAGTTCAACAGAGGTAGCAGTCCCATCAAGGATTGTTTAAAAAAAAAAAATGATGGCAATATTTTCACTTGGTCAAAATTAAAACAAATTAACGGAGGCCATTATTAGCTATTATTGATTGATGTGAATTTGAATGTTCCTTTCGGGTAAGTTAGTCCTGATGGTTCTTATGGGAGTTTGTTTGAAGTTGGTGTCCATTCATTGTACCACCTGCTCACAAAATGTAAGAATTAAAAAACATACCCGGGCATTTCTCGAGGTGAAATGTATTGGCAGAGCTGTATCTATCTAAATAGATTTCTTTAGCATATGTATAAAGTCGTTTCAGTCTGGGCTAGCTAGCATCGGTAAGTTAACTCATGGAGAACCAAGGTCGCTGATTTCATCTCTGAAAAATACCTCTCACCTGGATTACTGCCATTGCCTCCTAGTTCTCTTTCTCAGGTTAACCTCACTCCTGACCGTCTCTTGTCAGCCCAGCAACCGGAGGGATTCCTTCCAAAACCCAATTTTGGATCATGTCACTCCTCTGCTCAGAACCCTTTAGCAGCACCCTATGTCCATGTAGAGTAAGAGCCAAAGTTCTTAAATGGTCTCCCAGTCCCTCTGGACCTGACCTGCTAACCTCTGACCTCATCTCCTACCATTTTCCCCCTGCGGCACTCTCCCTCAGCTACGCTGACCTCCTTGCTTGACTATCTGAGACCCAAATTATTCTCCTTCTCTGGCGGCTGTGCCATCTGCTTGGAGTGCCCTTTTCCAGGTGTTTGCCTGGCCAACTCTTTCACCGCCTTCAAGTTGTTGTATCTCAACTCGCTTGTATCCCTTCCTCTCATCCTCCTTATCCTGCTGACTTATCCTTTTATTCCTTGTAGAATTTAGTATCTTCTGACAATATTTGTACTTTGTTATGTTTATTGCCTGTTCCTCCACTCCTTCCAAAATGTAATCTCTTCAAGGACAAGTGTCTTAATAATGTATTCCAAATATCTCAAATAGTACTTGGCACATGGTAGGCTCTCAATAAATATTTGTTGAATCAAATGAATGAATTGATTACTATACAGCCTAAGATTTACATATTGATTCATTCTGAAGATACAACAATGAATAAGAAGACAGGATCCTGTACAAAAACTAACCGATGTTGTCTCTACCATTAGGATCTATGTTAAACTGTTTGCCACTGACCACAGACAGCCCTGAGTAAAGGAACAGGGATGGTTCTACCACATCTATTCAATTTTGGGAGAAAAGACATCTGTTGCAAGGATTTCAATGATACTTCAAGAATGTAAATTACTGCCTAATTTTTGAACTCAGAGTGAGACATGATCCTGAGCCCTTTCCCATTCTTAAGGTAATCAGTTGGTGTAAAGCTAAATCCTACCATTTGTTGGTATGTCAGCAGGCTGAACTTTAGGAGGATAATAGTCTGAGAGCCTCGTAAAACACGGATGTACAAGGAGTAAAGTAGCATAATTTCTTCTTTTCATAATGAGATTAAAACAATAGCTTCAAAAACTAGTGTCCTAGACAACCATGCTGGGTGTCTAAGTCTGGATCTCAGACGATTGCAGATGTAGGACCAGACACGTCTCAGCATTGCCTTCCCAAATGCTCAGAGAGTGGCACCAACATCTTCAGCCAGCTGTGTGCAGTCAGCATAGGTGCTGTGACACCAAGATTCATGATCTTGTCGGCCAAGACTTCAAGGGCCACGTGAGAGGAACACTGACAATCCTTATCCTCTATCCAGTTTGCTGTAACAGAATAGCATACTGGGTAGCTTCAACAATCGACATTTATTTCTTCTAGCTCTAGGAAGTCTAGACTTCTAGGGAAGTCTAAAATCAGTTAGCATGGTTGAGTGCTGGGTCCGGCCCCTGTTTCTGATTTAGAGACAGCTGCTTTCTTTCTCCACTGGAGGCGGGGGTGGGGTGGGGGGGTAGAGACCAAGCTCATAAGTGGACTAATCCCATCATGGGGGCTCTACCTTCTTGACCCCGTCTAAATGTAATTGTTTCTCAAAGGCCCCACCTTCACATATATTGCACTGAGATTAGGCCTTCAACATATCAATCTTGAGGGGACACAAATACTCAATTCGTAATAGTCCCCAAGAAATATCTGTGCAAATTTTCCGGGGCTCCTAGAGATTTAATGAAGAATTGTCTGGTCTGTGTCAAGCCCTGGGATTTGCTACGCCTTCTCTACCCACCTTCATCTTACTTGTGCCAATATGTCTGATACCTCATCCACTTGAGTCTTCTTTTAGAGAAAAAAATAAAGAAGGAAATATTTTAATATGAACTGAATATATCTAAATGGGTGACTAAGTTTTCTGCTACATTTTTCTTTCAGTAGCAAGCCATTTCTAGGAAATAATTAGGTTTATCTGACAGCAGTACTTGAAAGATTAGAAGTAATACCATATTAAAACTGCATATAACATGAAAAGTAAAAAAAAAAATGGATTCTAGAAAGAATCAGCTCAGATAATCCTGTACAGGGTGTTCTATTTCTTTCTTATAATTCACTTTATTTGATAGGTACATTATTTTTAGCCTTAATCGTAGTCAATATTATAATTGGTTAGATTATCCTAGTGAATTCTTCAATCCTGGCTAAACATTTCTTTTATTATTCCATAGAATCCCTTCATTACTTGCTGGCTTGTAGAATAATCTTCATATTAAGTTAAGCAAAGAATTTTAAAGCAATATCCTTAAAGTATTTAACACATTCTAGAGGCCAATATAATTGGCTTTAAGTTTTATGTATATTAAGCCATAATATTGTCTATTTACACAGACAATTTAAAATGATTGCATTTTGGGAGGCCTCTATCAAAACGAGGGAGCTTATCCAGCAGAAACCATCAGATATTCTCTCATTAATATTTTTCAGGTGCAGTTTCCAGAAGAATATATTTTATATTTTCAGCTTTAGTAATAGTTAACTTTCTTATAATAACTGCACACTCAAGATTATTTTTTTCATAATTTAGGACAACCCTAAATGGTTGTCCATCAATAAATGCATTAATATTTATCAAATGAGAAAAAAATACCCTTTAATACGCTTTTAAAATGTTCTAAATATAAGTCTTTCAAGGGGTCCCTGTGAACTATCAGACTGTTACAATGATGTAAATTATACAATAAAAGAAATTATACAGTTATTTAAATAGCACTTCTTAGAAGAATACACGATCAGAGGAAGAATACTCGAATCAGTATTTTTGTTAAAGACTTTGAAAAACAGATTGTATGCCAATAGGCCTGTATATCCTACTGGTAGTGAAAAGTACTTTTAGACTCAGATCCTTACATTGGCTTTGGAACTGGTATAAAATGAAAAGCCTTAGTTACCTTCAATATACCGTCGTCTTCCATTTCATACAACTGCTTCATTCAAAAGAATTCCAGTGACCGGAAAGAACTGTATTAATTGAAAAGAACCAAGTCAAACATAAGGTGAGTGTGGGAACAAACCTCCGAGGGAAAAAATGCCCACATTGAGGAGCCTAAGAAAGTGAAATTTCGTGTGTACATTGTTCTTTAATACATTTTTGAACACTTTTTGTATGAATGCCATTCTAAGGCACTGTTGCTGGGGTGGGGGGTGGGGGGCGGACAAAAAGATGTAAACAAACTCTAAAGCTCCTGGAGCTTATATGCAACTATTATTTCAGATTAAGGATAGAGCCATATAAATGGCATAGAAAGAAATGTCTATCAGAGTGGAGGAAAGAAAGAGATTACCATTTCTGCATAAAGAGATCAAGGAGGGTTTTATTGAGGGAACATTTAACATGCAGGGAACGAGGTGTACCAGGGTTAATTGGAAGACGGTGAGTACCCAGGGGGACTGAGCAAACTAAAATAAATCTGGAAATGGAACTTGGACATGTTTGTGAAAATGACTTGGAAGGCCAGAAATCCAGAGCACCTGACCACAGCAACCAATATGTTTTTAGATTTTTTCGTGTGCAGGTTGGCACATGGGACACAGAGTACCCATGAGTGAGTTGTGAGTTTGAGTTCATTGGGCCAGTAATAAAAGAGACAAATATCTGTGCTCTCACATTTACCATGTTGAACTGTAAAAAGACCGTTTTGTCATTTCTCTATCTGCATTATTCATTTAATAGATATTTATTGAAAAAGTGTGACGGGCAATGGTAGGTAGCAGGGGGAATTGGTGTGGCTTCATTTATGGCTGCCTTCTTACCTCAGCTCCACTAATAATCTCTAAGCCACAGTTTCTTCTTCTGTAAAATGGGGATATGCTGCTTCCTTGCAGCTCTTATGCATGTCAAATGAGGTATTGTAAGTAAAAGCCTTATCAAGGCCTGACGTGTGGTTAGGGCTCATTTAATTCTCTCTACCCTGGCCTTTCCCAGGCTTTGCTCTCCCCCTCCCTCTGCGTCTCTTGTCTTCCCCCACTGCTAGAGCCACTTAAGCCTTCTTTATAGATTTCTCTGCTCCATAAATCTCAGAATTAAATCCAAACCTAAGCAAGAATAATTTAAGGAGTCCTTACACAATATTTGGGACTCAGCTCCAGTCATTGTCTTGGTAGTAGCCTAGCTCTGACCTTGAGTGTGTTTCTGTCTTTGGACTTTTGCCCAGTCACCTCTTTACAACTCCGGTCTTTCTAAGACCCGGCTGCTATTTTCTCCTGGCCAAATGCCACAGCCTCACTTTATCCCCTTTTTTATTGGCTCTGTTGCCCTGGACCCCGGTCTGGTGAATGGAATCTCACTACTTATTGAATGTTGCCGATGTTTAGGGCCTGTCTGTTCTTCGGTGTATTTGCCTGCTTCTGGGTTGGGTCCTGGGCTTGTGCCCTTCCAAGATTTTGTTTGTTTTTATGGAACTGAGCCACCCCTCCCCATAGCAGCTTTATTAGAGCACTGACTTGGGTCTTTTGCCATGCCACTGGAATTTCCTTGGACACTGCAACTAAGGAAATACGTGATTGCCCGTGTGCAGAGGCCTGGATGGATGCTGGCATTTGTCCCTCAGTCGACCGGGATCGTCACCAGGCCTGTCCATACCCACACCATTCGTAAAGGTACAAAGGGAACCTAAGGCAAGTCCTTACACTCAAGGATTGCAGGACAAAGTAGGAGAAATGACACAAGAGTATGACTAAGTAGAGTGCAGGGCAAGATACGGTAAGTGTGTCAGAGAAGATCAAGACACTGCGAATTCACAGAAGCGAGGAATCCTATCAGGTAGACGCATTTCTGAGCTGCCAGGTTCAAAGTGACATCTGAGCTGGGATTTCAGGTTGGATATCAACAGACAGATGAAACTACACAGATGTCAACACACAGCTAGAACATGGAAGCAACATAAAAAGCTACAGGGTACCGAGGAAAGAGTAAGTAGTGGGTGGGAAGGCTGGAGAGAATCTGGTCTGGGCCTAGCTTATGGAAAATCTTAAATGCCTAAGCTCGAGAAAAAGCACTTAAAGGGATGAGTATTAGAGATCAGGTGTAGTAGACAGCCACACAGGCTAGGTACCACTCAACCCCAGGAGGTCCCATTTGCATAGTGGGGGCTGGCAAACTTCTGTTTTATTTGGCCAGACAGTCAATATTTGAGGCTTTGCAGACCATGTGGTCTGTGTTGCAACTGCTCAAATCTGCCTTTGCAGCCAAAAGAAGGCACAGACAGCATACAAACAAATGAGTATAGATGTGCTCCAATAAAACCTTGTTTATGGACACTGAAATTTGAGTTTCACAGCATATTATTATTTTGATTGGTTTCAACCATTTAAAAATGTAAAAAAAAAAGGGGGGGGGGGCGCCTGGGTGGCTCCCTCAGTTGAGCATCCGATTTCAGCTCGGGTCATGATTTCATGGTTTGTGACTTCAAGCTCCGCATCGGGCTCTCTGCTGTCAGTACAGAGCCCCCTTTGGATCCTCTGCCCCCCTCTCACTCTACCCCTTCCCCGCTCATGCCCTCTCTTTCAAAATTAATAAACAGTTTTTTAATATAAAAGATGTTTTAAGGGGCGCCTGGGTGGCTCAGTCGGCTAAGCGTCCGACTTCAACTCAGGTCACGATCTCGCAGTCTGTGAGTTCGAGCCCCACGTCGGGCTCTGGGCTGACGGCTCAGAGCCCGGAGCCTGCTTCCGATTCTGTGTCTCCCTCTCTCTCTGCCCCTCCCCCATTCATGCTCTGTCTCTCTCTGTCTCAAAAATAAATAAACGTTAAGAAAACAGATGTTTTTAGCTAATAAGCATACAAAATAGGCAGCAGACCAGATTTGGCCCATAGGTTATTATTTGCCGACCTCAATCTAGACTCCATGTGAATGATACTCCTGGAATTAAGATACAGGCCATGATTGAAAACCATTGATGGCATTTATTAAAGACAAGCACGATACTGTCAAATCTGAATAAGAAAGAGATTAGTAAGAAGAGAGACAGAGATAAGAGATCATAGTTCAAGCTGTGTGTATCTGTGTGTGCACGTGCGCTATTTTGGACACAGTTTTTAACTGCCATGTAGAAAGTTCCTTCTGATTCGGACTGTTTATTTTTCTATACTCTCTATTCCAAAGTGTCCACACAATGTATGGTCATCAACTTGGAACTGTGACCAGCTCTGTGAATGTCTTTTATCCACGAGAGCAGCAGAAGTGTTTCAAGAGAAGAAAAACAATCATTCTCGAGGTTGTAATTTTCGTGGGAGGTGGGAAGCAACCCAAACCCTTGAGTCAAGGCAATAGTACATACAAGTTGTTAGCAAAAGGAAACAAAGGAGCATTCGCTTGGCAATAGCCCGGACCTATTTTATCATAGCGTCACATAAAACATCCCATAAAATTCACTCCCTGTGCTTTCTGTTACGCTCCATTTTAAAAGCCAGCACTTGGCCATGTGTCAGAAATCTTGGTTCGGTGACCTTCTGCTTCAGAAGGCTTTATCTCATTGTTGATATGCTATCTGCATTCCAGCACGTGGCCGTGGGTATCTATTTGCAGCTGGCTTTATTGGATCCATTTCTTTTGTTCGTCACCGTAGAGTTAGGTGGGCCAATGACCAGGCAGAAAAATTCCATGACAAAGTTCAATTAGCAGATTTTTACGTGGATTTTTGTGGGTTGGTTACCACAGTACTGACTGGTTCCTGGACTCTAATATTTTAGGCTGTAACCGATCTGTGACCTTTCAATGACCGTAAAGGTGTTCCTAATGTTTCGCGTGTGTAGAATACTGTTACTAGCAGCAAGAAACGTTTTCTGAACTAGAATCATAGGGGGAGCTTCTGTGGAGGCCCATCTGTTTAATGTAGGAAATACTCGTCTATCAGACATAGATACATGCAGGCAGAATGAGCTTTCTCAGAAAATAAATGGCAGGCTGAGTTAAAAAGAAGCTCTCTATAGGGACAGTCTGTCACTTTAAAACAGGTGACTTGGACTCTTTCTGTCATGATGCTGTAGATTCCACAGAGTTTTCCAGAGAACCCAAAGCATATTTTAATAGTAGAATTCACACATTTGAGTATTTTGCATGACATCTATTTATAAGATTACACCTGTTATTGATGACATTTTTTGCATATGGAAAAATGATCAATAATCATGATTATCATTATTACCATTAAAATTTCACCATCACGAGCAATCTTGAGGTGACTTACAAAATAACTACATGTACGTTCAGTACTGTTTGATGTCTGACAACAAATATACTCATTAATTAGCCAAATCTGTAAAAATTGATGTCTTTAAAAGACTTTGATATGGCCTCAAATACATGGTAATGAAATTTTTCAAATAGCTGACAGTTGGCCAGTATTATACCCTGTCCTAACTACACATCCATCCTTGGAATATAGGGTCGGCTTTGTGGCCTAGTAGCTGATCTAGGTAGACGCTCTCTAGCAACAGAGCATCAGATACCACAAGAGCCGCCAAACTTGTGCTTTGGGTAATCTTTAATGTTTAACATATATCATAATTTCCTTTGCATTTTCTTCATACTCCGTACATAGAAAACACACCAGTGCTGATAGGTAAACAGCTCCTTACTTCGCTGCTTAGGCATCTCAGCCGTTAAGCAAGCAAGACTGGACATGGTACCGTTGTTTACGGCTCTAACAATGTTGATGTAGAACAGCATAATTCGTTATATCTCATCCAGACAGGCTTTCTAGGTTTCATACTGCATTATTTATGTACTCGCATTTGAACAGTCGCCTAAATACAGTAATTCTGCTTGCAGACTTTTGTAGCGGAAACTAAAAAGTCTCGCTAATACAAGCAGGGTAGATATTATTTTCCCCATTTGGTGGATTTGAAAACTGAGACCCAGAGGTAATGATTGATTTACTCAAGACAACGTGGGTAGTGACTGGTTCAACAAGATCTATGCTCAGCTCTGCTGGATCCTACTCCTGTGCTCTCTCCATCTTAAGGAAGCCATTCCAAAGCTGGCTGTTGTGCGAAACTTGAGAAGTGCTCACCAATGCCCAGCGTTCCTTTCCTTGAAGGGCCCTTAGAAGACTACACTTCCCAACCAGTCCTCTTATAGTTAAGTGGGACCATGGAACTAGCTGACCATTGGACCATGAGCAGAAGTGATGTATGTCACTTCTGGCCTGAGTTATGTAAAAGACTCTGTGGGACCTTTCAACACAATCTCCTTCCTTTTGGGGGCAAGCATGGAGGCCATATGTTGACCGATTGGGGCCATGAGCTACAATGAGCCTGGACTCCTGAGTCACTGCATGGAGGAGAGCCATCATGGTTAGTCACCTGACTTAAACAGACTTTGAGGAAGAAAGAAGCTATCTCAGTTAAGCCACTGAGTTTTGGGCTTGTGAGTCAAGGCAGCACAAGCTCAGCCTATTCTACTAAAACCCATCTAGATCCTCTCTACAGATGCTATCAACAGATGCTATCACCATTATCTCCCGCTATGATGTTGGGAGGGAGTACAAAAATTATACTTTGGCACTACTGAGAAAATAAAGCAGAAGGTAATATCAGGGTGCCTGGGTGGCTCAGTCGGTTAAGTGTCAGGTCATGATCTCACAGTTCGCGAGTTTGAGCCCTGGGTCGGGCTCTGTGCTGGCAGCATGGAACCTGGATTCTGTGTCTCCCTTTCTCTCTGCCCCTACCTCACTCACGCTCTCTCTCTCTCTCTAAAAAATAAATAAACATTTTTTTTTTTTAAAAAGAAGGTAATAGGGATTGGTAAAAAATTAGCTGCCACAATTTAAAATCAATGGTCAAGGAAGGACTCACTTAAAAGATAACATTTGACCAATAAGTCAAAACCATGCAGATAAATCTGCAGGAAACACATTCTCAGCAAAAGGGAATGGTCACGCTTCTGACATTTGAGGAGTAGCAAAGAGGCCAGTGTAGCTGGAATACAGTGACTGGGGGAAGACAGTAATGAGAAATGGAGTCAGAGAGTTAAGGAGAAAGAGGCACATCATGGACAGCTTTGTGGGCTGTCATAAGGACTTTGGCTCTTACTCTGAGGGAAAGCAGAAACCACCGGGAAGTGTAGTGACATAGTTTAATTTATATTTTTAAAAGATTGTTTGCTAAAAGCCTATTTATGACGTTAAACAGTTATTTACATTGGATGATGTTGTTGCAATACAACCCTGATTTCAGGATGTGGGGTTTGGATACATGACTAATTCACACCAAACCGACGCTGGTGGTGTTAACTCACACTGCAAATTATATGGATGACAATCAGACCTCTATCAAGGTTCCCAGTGACACCCTAGACTACAGTGCCCTTATTTGAAACACTTGCCATAAAGCTATCAAAGAAATCCTTGCAAGAGTCCTTATTCTCCTGAACCTCCACTGTAAATCATCAAAAATACTTGCATATAATTTCAAACCAGCACTTTGAAGCACTGAAACCAGCGCTTGAAGTGTCCTAGGCAATGACAGAATGAAGACATTAATCTTCCAAACTCTTTGCTTTGTCATTTCCATCTGGATATTCAAAAGACACTTTTCGGCTCAGTGTCTCCCAAAATAGAACCATTCTCCACTCGCACCAGTCTACTACTCCAGAACCTAGGCCCACTGGATTCCTGGTCTTTGTTCAGAAAACCCTTATTACTCTGGTAGCTCAAGTCAGAAGCCCCAGAGATTGCTAACCATTTCTAGAAAGTTCTTTGTCCTACACAATTCAACCCTTTCCCCTCACTTTCTCCAGTGCAACCTCGAAGCCAGCCCGTGTTCCCTCTCATGCAAATTGCTGGAACAGTCCATAATGGATCTCCTAGGTCCCATTCTTTGCACACAGCTACACGAAGTATCTTTCTAAAACACGAATCTGATTGTGTCACTCCCCTCTTCGCAAGGATGAGCTAAACTCTTTGGACTTAAAGATCCCGTACCATCAAGTTCCTGCGTGCATTTTTAGCCACATCTCTTGTCACTTCTAGATTGCAATTTTTACAGCAGCTACACAAGACTGCTTGTTGTTTTCCAGAATCCTAAGCCACTTCACACATCTGTGACTTGGCACGTGCCCTCTGCTGGAATATCGTTTCACCTTGTCTGACTGGCAAATTCCTACCGCTTTCAGCCTCTGCTTATAGGTCACACCATCTGTGAAGCCTTCCCCGACCCCGCCTCCAGGGCCCCTCAGATGTAACTGTATTTCAGTGGTGCCTTAGAACTCATATCTGTTGCCCACACCACACAATACTTTATATGCCAAGCCCCTGAGACAGAGGGAAAGGATATATATAGGAGGTGATTAGTCCACGTTGAATGAATTAATAACTCTAAATACCATTCTGACTGTATTGCCTGGTGTTAATATAATTAAGGGAATGTCACATCTGTATGTTGACCCGCATCCTGTGCTGCTCAGTGGGTAGAAAAATGGCATTGTGTTATCACATCCTTCTTGAGGGAAAATGTAGTAATTTCTTTAAGTAGTTTGTTGGGTAAGTTGATTAAAAAAAACACTAATTTTGAATTTGTTTTTGCTCAGGTTTCTGGGTTGTTTGTTTGTTTGTTTTTGTTTTTTGGCTTTTTATTGCTTCAGATTGACTTATTTTTGTAATTCTTTGGCTTGCAGCCGATGTTATTAAATGATTACCATTCTTCTTAGGGCTGACCTCATTTTCTTGTCCAGCGGACGCTTTGACTATGAAGGGGAAACCTGTTGAGAAAAATCAGCCTCTAGCTTCTTGGTTCCTACGGGGATCTGAATTCTAAAACTGTGTAAAAATAGACTTAAGAGAGCAGCTACTCTAAAAGTAATAATCAAACAGCGGGAAAAAAGTAAAGATGCTTGATTTTTTAAGGGACTAGATTTTAATGATACCACATTGTTTAGTATTTATATTTTGTTCTTCTTTTTTTTTTTTTTTTTTCTTATTACAGGATAGCGCATGTTCTGTTGGGACATTGCTGTTTTTGCCTCATTAACTTGAAAGCCCTCTCTAGTCAGCATAAGGCATGTTTGGATGATGACTGCAATAATCTGCTGTTAGAACTGGCAGCTGAGTCATCTGTTTTTACAGGATGGTAGTGTAAAGAACTGAGTCATACATCTCGTGTCAAAATTGAGTGTGAATTTTAAAGTCAAACGTAAAATGAACCCTTGAGCGCACTCAAGTGAAAATCACGGCAACCCGAGGGCTGAGGGTTTTTGTAGCTACTATTTGATTTTTGACCCACTTGTATTATTATAGTCCTTGTATTTTCATGCAGCAAGTGGAAAAATCCAAGCTCAGAACTCACTAGCACTGTTATGAAGAGGATGATATTAGAAATGATTTGAGTTTTTCTGCGATTGTCTGTAAACTGTGATCCTTTGCTCATTATGGGCTTATTTTCTTGTACAGTCATCAGTGGTCTAGTGCTTAAATGAGGGGTTAGTGTCATTTTGGCAAGTGGGCACCCACCTAGATCGGGTAGGGAGCCTACATAGGTCAGTGCACCTTTTGGGCCTGTTTCTTTTCCCTAAAATGGAAGGATTCCCAGGCTGGGCACCTGCGTCAGGTATCCAAGGTAAGATTCGGAGCATAGAACACATTGATGATAGAAACGTGTGGAGAGCTGCTTCAGACCAAGAACACCAAGCTCATTCTGCTGTTGCACCATGATTTAACTCTAACTAGGACCAGAAAATCTTCTTTGGGGAATTTGAGTTTGAAAATGTAGCTGCCCGGGGGCATCTGAGTGGTTCAGTCAGTTAAGCAACCGACGGTTGGTTTCCGCTCAGGTCATGATCTCATGGTTTGTGGGTTCAAGCCCCATGTCGGGCTCTGTGCTGACAGCACAAAACCTGCTTGGGATTCTCCCTCTCCCTCTCTCTCTGCCCCTCCCCCACATGCTTTTTCTCTCTCTCTCTCTCTCTCTCTCTCTCTCTCTCTCCCCCTCCCTTCTCTCTCTCTCTCTCTCTCTCTCCCCCTCCCTTCTCTCTCTCTCTCTCTGGCTTTCTCTCAATAAATAAATAAACCTTAAAAAGAAAAATGTAGCTACCTGTACAGTTCACCTTCAGGTCTTTTTAAAGCTTATTTTCTCTGTCACCTTCTTAGCATTGGCCCAGGATGCTTTGGAAAATACAGTGCAATGATGGTTGTAGAATTTGTGAATCAAAAAATGCAATGAAACATCATTAATGTATAGTGGAGGGAAAGTCCCCTAAATATCAGATGAATGTCACACAGTTCATCAGCTGTTCCTGTCTAGAGAATACCTAACATAGTACAGATTAATTAGATTAAGGGCATGTTGATGACAAGGTGACTGTTGGCTAGAGGCAAGGGGACATTGAAGGTGGGTGAAGTAAAGGCAGTGGATTAGGAGTCAAGTCTAGTTGGGGTACAGAATGAAGGCTTTGAATTTCTCACAAGCCCCTTTTCTAGATTGGGAAGGGGATCCAAAGCCTCATATCAACAGAGTGATTGCCTTTGGGGCCTGGATGGTGTTTTGACTGTTAGTGAGCACAAGGGGGCTTATTGAGATGGTGGATAAGATCTACATGTTGATGAGTAGGGGTTTACATGACATATGCATAAAATCATTCATCAAGCAGTATGTTTAATATTTATGTACTTATGTAAGTTATACCTACACACACACACACACACACACACACACACACACACACACACAAAACAAACAAAACAGATGGGATAGAACTGTGCAGGACCTTGATTTTATACTTCTCCCAAGAATAAATAGTTCCTAATGCAGCATTACTGCCATTTCTTCTCTCACATCTCCAAAAAGCATTAAAAACACTTTTTTTTTCTAATCTTAACCTAGTTTCTTCAGAATGTACTCTTTGGTACTATGTAGACAATAGCTTCCTTTTATTTTCTTAAACAGCAGTTCACAATTAGCTATGTGACTCTGTCATTGCCCTCAAACTCAGTCTCAGAACTTTATGATCCTATTGGCTTAATATAACTTAATAGGAATGATAATGATAATAGCTCCTGTTTATTAAGTGCTTATAAAGTTCCAGGGACCTGGTTACATACCTACTTATTTGATTTTCATAACAACCTTAGGAGTTCCATACAATAAATATGTGCATTTTTCTTGCAAAAGAAAAATGAAGTTTAGGGAGGTTGAACAGCCAATACATGGTCACATTGTGAAATATGGCAGAAATTTAGTTTTGTCTGTTATTAAAGCACAATCTTAAGCTTTCTGGAATGTACCACCTCCCAGCAGCCTCCAAATGCTCATGGAGAGGCACATCTTAATTGCAATTCAGGCTTGTATGGCCTTTTACTTGCTTGGAGATAAAGAATTTTGGAGGAAATGTTAATTCTAAATAACGTACCATACCTTGGCAACCATGAGGCACTGTATGAAAAACGAAGTGTAATTAAGAGCATCAAAGCCATAAATGTTTAGCAAAGAAGGGCCATTGTTTTCTTTCTAATTTCATCTCTGAGCTGTGTTTCAATTCACATTAAATTTCTACTTTACAAAAGTTTTTTTTTCCTTTGAGCATGAACATTTAAAAAATAGTTTATCTGCCAGAAATGCAAAATATTACTCAAATACATCCTAGCTTCTTAAACAGGGCACACCTTCCACCAAATATTAATCTCTTCTTGATCCTTGGACACCATTAAGATGTGCTGCACTCTTCGATCCTAATCAGAATGTCCCAAGGTGATATGAGGCTCTTCTGGGTTTTCTTTACGGGATTTATCCGTATTATTTTATTATATTCCAAAATTATAATTATGTCACCATTCTTTTTTTTTTTATGTCATCATTCTTAACACCTGTCACCTCATGTAGTTACCAAAAGGTTTTTTTCCCTTGTAATGAGAACTTGTAAGATCTACTGTGTTAGCAGCTTTCAAATACACCATACAGCATTAATTATAGTTATTTCATTTCCTTTGTGTATGTACTCAGAAGTGGAATTGTTGGATATGAAAGTTCCACTGCTAATTGTTTGACGATCCTCCATACTGTTCTCCATAGTGGCTGCACCAATTTACATTTCCACCAGCAGTGCACCCAGAGAAGTTTCCCTTTCTCCACATCCTCGCCAGCATTGATCTCTGGTCATGTTGATGATGACCATTCTAACAGGCGTAAGGTGATATCTCAGAGTGGTTTTGATTTGCATTTGCCTGATCAGTCACGTTGAGCACCTTTTCATGTACCTGTTGGCCATCTGAATAACCTCTTTGGGAAAATGCCTATTCAGGTCCTTTGCCCATTTTTAATCGGATTATTTTCTTTTTCGTTATTAAGTTGTATGAAGTCTTCATATATTTTGGATATTAACCTGTTATCAGATGTATGATTTGCAAATATTTTCTCCCATTCTGTAGGCTGCCTTTTCATTTTGTTGATTTTGCAATATGGAGTTCTTATAGCTGTGTTTTATCTCCTTCACTCACTTTTTTTCACAGTTGGCCTTATGTAATTTTATTGAATTTTCTGCTTCACAACTCCTTTGGGCTAACGAGAATGTTAATAGAAAAATAACAGAGCTAAAAATACAGATAGTAGAGCCTTTTAGAATAGTTTGAAAAAATAGTTTGAAAAATTGGGGGGAGTGGAAACGTTCTTCTATTAAAAAAAAAAGTTGGGGCGCCTGGGTGGCTCAGTCGGTTGAGCGACCGACTTCAGTTCAGGTCATGATCTCACAGTTTGTGAGTTTGAGCCCCGCGTCGGGCTCTGTGCTGCCAGCTCAGAGCCTGGAGCCTGCTTCAGATTCTGTGTCTCCCTCTCTCTCTGACCCTCCCCACTCGTGCTCTGTGTCTCTCTGCCTCAGAAATAAACATTAAAAAATTTTTTTAAAAAGTGCACATTTAGGTTTTTTGTCCCACCTCCTTTTTGTATGGATTCGTAGAATTTAGATTTTTCTAAAGGTACTTTTTCTTCTTTGTATCCTATGCTTTAGTTGTTACGGTTACCTGAAATACGTAATATCCAGACAAGTGCTTTATGGTGATTTTAAAAAAATGCTACTTTCTCAGGAGCAAGCTGATGGTTTCTGTCAGCTCCTTATTAGATGCCTTAAATCTCCAAGAGGCCACAGCAATGGATGTTCAAGAGTGGTCTCCAGGCAACGGGATCCCTGGCAGTTACTGCAGAGAGAGGACACAAAAGTGAACAGAAATGAGATGAGATGGTTAGTTTGAAGAAAGGAAGAATTCAGCAGAAATGTAGATGTATTTGAGATATATATAGATATATATCAGAACTTTCTAGTATCTTGGAGATAGGTGTTGAGAGAAAAATTTTAATCTAGGATTTATTTCTTAAGTTAGATGACATTTTTAATCATTTATTCAGGAGTTGTTTAATAGCATTTACATTTTTATCAGTAAAATGTAATGCAGAGTACTCTGAAAATATCATTTTGATTCAATTTGATCCAATGCTCAAGTGACTTTTATCCTTTTTAAAGACTAAAATAAGCAGTTTAGGAAGGCGGGACTTACATGTTTCAAAGTGTGTCCCACGGCGAAAGAACAGACTCTAAATTATGTCACTAGTATCCAAAATAAATGAAGTCCCGGAATATTCTCTCCATTATAATAGTATCTCCAAGTGCTTTTAATGGTGATAAAATTGCCCTACTGAAATTAGGATCCACCTACTTTTATTTTCATTGTTCACTTACCTCCAGAATTGAGTATAAAACAGACACCTCTAACTACAGCACATACACTAAGACCATATTTGGGGAAAAAAACAAACATTGGGGGGAAAAAACTAACATATGTGAATAAAGAAGAAAAAGAAAAAAATTTATCACAAAAAATATTTATCTATAAGAGCACAGCACCATCTGTTCCACATGGTATTAAAGATCAGAGAATTTATTTCACCTTATTTTATTTTTTCAGGAGTAGAATTTAGTGATTCATCACTTATGTGTAACACCCAGAGCTCATCCCAACAAATGCCCTCCTTAATACCCATCACCCGTTTGGCCCGTCCCACTACCTAACACCCCTCCAGCACCCCTCAGTTTGTTTTCTGTATTTAAGAGTCTCTTACGGTTTGCCCCCTCTCCGTTTTTATCTTATTTTTGCTTCCCTTTCCCATGTTAATCTGTTTTGTTTCTTAAATTCCACATATAAGTGAAATCATATATCTTTCTCTAACTTATTTCCCTTAGCATAAACACTCTAGTTCCATCCACAGTGTTGCAAATGGCAATGGCAAGATTTCATTCTTTTTGATCACCAAGTAATATTTCAGTGTGTGTGTGTGTGTGTGTGTGTGTGTGTGTGTGTGTATGCCACATATTTTTATCCATTTGTCAGTCGATGTAAATTTGGGCTCCTTCCATAATTTGGCTATTGTTGATAGTGCTGCTACAAATATTGGGGTACATATGCCCCTTTGAATAAGCATTTAAAAAAAATTTTTAGGGGCGCCTGGGTGGCTCAGTCGGTTAAGCGGTTGACCGGCTCAGGTCATGATCTCGCGGTCTGTGAGTTTGAGCCCCGCGTCAGGCTCCGTGCTGACAGCTCGGAGCACTCTGTCTCTCTCAAAAGTAAATACACATAATGTTTATTTACTTTTGACAGAGAGAGAGAGAGAGAGAGAGAGAGAGCGTGCGCACGCGCACGCATGAGTGGGGGAGGGGCAGAGAGAGAGGGAGACACAGAATCTGAAGCAGGCTCCAGGCTCCGAGCTGTCAACACGGAGCCCAACGCCAGGCTCGAACTCACAAACCTTGAGATCGTGACCTGAGCTGAAGTTGATGCCCAACCAGCTGAGCCACCCAGACGCCCCTTGAATCAGCATTTTTGTACCCTGTGGATAAATACCTAGTAATGCAATTGCTCGGTTATAGGGTAGCTCTATTTTTAATTTTTTGAGGATTTAAACTAAACGTCTTAACATTAAAATTAGCTACAGCCCACTGGTGCATTACAACATAAAGACAAACAATATGGGAGAGAAAATAAATTTGTCATTAAATATATTATGAATGGACCTAGACAGCACTTTAAAGTATACAAGGAATTGGAGCCCTCTCAAAGAAAAGACAGACACTGCCATATCTAATGCTTCTGGGTGCAAAGACCAAGAGAAATTGTAAAGGCCAAAATAATTTAATATTTCCAGTTTGCTTGAGGGCTTTACAGCCTGGAATAATTAGCGTGCAGGAAAGAAACAGTGACTTTAACTTTCTTTTAAAATGCTCAGATTCATAAATAACATATTTGTCTCTTATTGCTCTATAAATGTAACTTACTACTGTCAAACTTGCTGTGCCTTTTCATCTGCTCCCCGACTATCCTCCAAAGCAAGCAATATTCATATCTCCATTTCATCTCTTTTTGCAAGACCAACAACAATAAAAGCAGTTATCAAATTTATACACAGCAGATGAATTCTGCCCATGCCACATTTTGAATTGGGGAGGAAAGTATCTTTGATCTCTTTGCCTTGGTTTTATTTCTGAACATCTCTGTCTTTAGTCCCTTGCCTTCCTGTACAGACTATTCTAAAATTTCAAGGCATACATTACATCGTGGGTGTTTAAACCAGTGCTTTATTTTAAAAAGTTAGCTAGATTTTTTAAGATGCAACGAATATCTCTCTATTCATATGTTTACGGTCATGGGTGGTCAGGTTTTGTTTTTGCTTTATTTTGTTTTGCTTTATTTTTCTACTTGGATAATATGTATATTCCTTTCTACCCTAACTCATTGAGGTATTACGGCAAGCAAGCCACGATCCTTTTGCTGCATGAATTTCCCATGTTTATTAAAATATCCTTATCCATTGATACTTTTTTAAAAAATTTTTTTAACGTTTATTTATTTTTGAGACAGGGAGAGACAGAGCATGAACGGGGGAGGGTCAGAGAGAGAGGGAGACACAGAATCCGAAACAGGCTCCAGACTCTGAGCTGTCAGCACAGAGCCCGACGCGGGGCTCGAACTCATGGACCGCGAGATCATGACCTGAGCCGACTGATACTTTTAAATGATACTTAACAACTCCCTTAGGATGTGCTCTTCATCTTCAGTGCATTTTGCAGACCATTATTAATTCTCACGACACTTCAGGGAGGTAGATAAGTGGGCATTACTGGCCAGAACTGTATTTGGTCTAACTGTGGGAATCCATGCATCAGGAAAACAAAATGAAATTGAGACCCATTACCACCACTGTACAGATGAAGGAAATGAGACCAAAAGATTAAGTGGTGAACCAAGGAGGAAAAGGGAGCCTGTGTGAATGGAATGGAAAAGCTTTTTCAGTTCTGCTACTCAACCCTACGTCTTTTGTATCTACCTGGTTGCACACCTTCCCCTTGGCTAGGGAAAACAAATGGAACCTGTGTGTGATGCATCCTGTACCAAAATTTCTCTTAAGAATGATAAGATGTAGCAAAGTTAAAGAAAAACATTGCTTAATAATCACACCATGATGTAAGTATCCTAAATTTAGCACTAGAACTGGGGAAGCATCTGTTCAGAGTGAACCTTTACCACCTTAGTGATTGTATTCTGAGGAAATACATTGATTACTGGGATGTCTTAGAGGAAATGTCTGTCTTTTTCTTTAAATGTCTAAACAGTATATTGAACAAGCAGGACGTTTGGTAAGCAAAATTCAACTCTAACCCACTACCTTTTCACAGGAAGCTTTTCCCCTGCTGTGGCTGAAAATTTGGTGGATCTGTGACTTTCCTGCTCACTCTTACTCCTTAAATCTTCTAAGTTCAAAACACTCCTGTTTGGAAATTAAAAAAATTTTTTTCTAATCTTTATTTTTGAGAGACAGACAAAGTGTGAGCAGGGGAGGAGCAGAGAGAGAGGGAGACACAGAATCCGAAGCAGGCTCCAGGCTCCGAGCTGTCAGCACAAAGCCTGACACGGGGCAGCTCGAACTCACAAACCGTGAGATCATGACCTGAGCCGAAGTCGGACGCTCAACCCACTGAGCCACCCAGGCGCCCCTCCTGTTTGGAAATTTTATTTTATTTATTTATTTATTTATTTATTTATTTATTTAAATGTTTATTTATTTTTGAGACAGAGAGAGACAGAGCATGAGCAGGGAAGGGGCAGAGAGAGAGGGAGACACAGAATGTGAAGCAGGCTCCAGGCTCTGAGCTGTCAGCACAGAGCCCGACGCGGGGCTTGAACTCACGAACTGTGAGATCATGACCTGAGCCGAAGTCAGATGCTTAACCGACTGAGCCACCCAGGCGCCCCAGGAAATTTTAAATGCCTAATTTAAGATGCAAACATTTCAAACTTCGGCCCAGGCTTCTCCCCATCTTCTCACTGTGGACAATATTTGGTGGGTCACCTGTGTTTGGAAGGAGAAATGTGGCCAAGTGCTTTTTCCCACCCATTTCCCACCCAGCAGCTCCCCCCCCACCCACCCCCCACCCCCCAGTGCATACCCAACCAACCGGTGTGAAAGTTGCAGGACAGAAGAGTGAAAAGAAGGGCACAGGAAAGTTCCAGCTCAGTTCCTAATACTTAGCCAGCTTCTTACCCTGTGCTGGGCCCCTCAGACAGCAGTCTTCAGGAGTTGGAGCTTCGCGGGGCACCTGGGTGGCTCAGTCGGCTAATCATCCGATTTGGGCTCAGATCATGATCTCACGGTTCATGAGTTCAAGCCTCATCAGGTTCTGTGCCGACAGCTCGGAGCCTGGAGCCTGCTTTGGATTCTGTGTCTCCCTCTCTCTCTGCCCCTCCCCCACTCGTTCTCTCATTCTCTCTCTCTCTATCTCTCTCTCTCAAAAATAGATAAACGTTATTTTTTTAAGGAGCTAGAGCTTCTCCTCGGCCGTCCTAACCTCAATGTAATGATATTAGGTGGTGGGGCCTTTGGGAGGTGACTGGGTTTAGATGAGCTCATGAGGGTGAAGCCCCCATGGTGAGATTAGTGCCCTTCTAAGACGAGGAAGGGACACTAGAGCTTTCTCTTCCTGCCGTGGGAGGATTCATTGGGAAGGAAGACAGGAACAAGATAGGAGGGGGGCCCTCGCCCAAAACCAAACCTGCCAACACCTGGATATTCAACGTCCTAGAGTCCAGAAAGGTCTGTCGAGAAAATAAATGCCTGTGGTTTAAGTCGCATAGTCTGTGGTATGTTTATCGAAGCCTGAGTTGACTAAGACACTGCTCTGTACTTGCTGGGGTGCAAATTCCCCACACCCAGCCCTTTCCCCCTCCCTCTCTGCACTGCCACAGACCCCCTTTCTGCCAAAAAGTATTGCATTTTGTTCCTTTTTCCTCTCTTTCCAGTTTCTCTTCCCATTCCTCAAGACCATGATTCTTCTTCAGCCAGTCTGATCCACTCACTGATATTTTGGCATCCCATGTGCATTCAGACCCAGGATCTTTTCACTAATATAGCCTCTTGCTTGGCTGTCCAACCTCATTTCTGGCCTCTTACTCACAAATGCCCTTGGATTCTGCTCTATGGGCTTTTTTCAGTGTCCCAAATGCACTGTATTTCTGCCTCATGTGTCTTTTTCTTGCCTTGTTGTATTAGTTACTTGTGGATGCTATAACAAATTACCAAAAACTGTTGCTTAACAGAGAACAACAGAAATTTGTTGTCATATTTCTGGGGGCAGAAATCCAAAATCAAGGTGTATGAAGGACCGTGCTTCCTCTGATGGCTGTAAAGGAGAATTCTTCCTGGCCTCTTCCAGTTTCTCATGGCTGTCCACATTCCTTGGGCTCATGTTCAAACTCCTGCCTCCATGGTCACCATTGCCTTCTCTTCTTCGGTCTGCCAAATCTCCCCTATGTGTCTCTTATAAGGATACTTGTCATTGGATTCGGAATCCATTTAGGTAATCCAGGGTCATCTCGTGATCTCAAAATCCTTAATTTAATTACATCTGCAAAAACTCTTTCCAAATAAGGTAACGTTCACAGGCTCTGGGAATTGAGACATGGACATAATCTTTTGGGGACCACCATTCCAACCACTATACTTGCCCATTACTTCCCTCGTCTCTTTTGCAACCTTCCGAGTAGCATCTCTGTCTCCATTTTTGCCTCTGCTCCATATTCTCTGACATCTTCCTGAAACACAACCCTATTCCTGCTACCAACCCTTCTGCTTTATAGTTTCCCCTTTACCATGGCTTTCAAAGCCCTTCATGATCTCATCCCAGTTTAGCTCACCAAACTCGCGTGCAACCACTAGTCAGATATCTTCCTGCCATCAAAACTGTATACAGTGCTTGCTGTACTGAACTTTTCTGTTTTGAAATATGCCCTGTTCTCTCTCTTGCTTTTCCACAGGTTGTTTCTTCTTCCTGAGTACTTTCTTTTCATCCTGGGCTAACTCACCTTTCAAACCTCATTTTAATTACTACTTCCTTGATATTTCTTACTGTCTTTTTGTTTAGTTGTCTTTCTTTCCTGGTAGAGAGGCCACTCGGACACCTTCTATGTCACTGTTGTGTCCACAGCTTCTAGACGTATACCTGAATAGGTACTTCATCCATAGATGATGAATACATGAAGAGATATATCCATCACACTTTTTCAAGAACTTATCAAATGTAAAAGATGGAAATCTTGTAAAGCCGATGACAAACTTAGCTGCTCAAATTTCAAACCAAATGAAAATATGACACAGGTGAAATAAAGGAAGTAAACGTGAGATTCAATTCAGACTTTCTAATTCAATGGAGAGCATAAAGTCAATATTTACACCTGGGTCTCCCTAAAAAAACCATGTTTTGCTTGGCTTTCAGTGTAGAAAAGAATATGTATTTCTTATGTTTTAAAACACAACATTCAGGCACCTTGATCTTCAATTGATTGATCCCCCAAAAAGCAATTATTAGTTTCACACTGTCATAATGTTGTTGTCAGGGACAGTATGTATGACTCCTTCTCAGGTGGGTCATGTGACATGAGCCACACTTCACTGAGTCCATGGCATTTTAATAACTTGAACTTAAAATAGTAAAAGACCAAATTATATTTGTTAGCCTCATGTGGTGCAAGAACTTCCCTTAGGGAATGATATGAGAAGCAAACTATCCTCTAGTAGCAAAAGGGAATAAAAGAGGTCAAGATTTATGGAATGGAGCTGAAAGCTTAATGGCTACTTTTCTTTGTAGGCATGCTTCTCACAGCACTCCTGCTAGCTGATTTGCTTTTAAAAAATGACCTTGTCTGTCTTATAGATTAAAATCCAAATTCTTGTTAATGGTTTATTTTATGTTCTGTGACTTGAGTGATAGAAGATTGATAAAACAGTCTTTGAAATCACAAAATGGTGAATTGATGGGCATGATCCCAAACTGTTTGCATGAAATCAGTTATTGGTGTTGTTCCCTAAAACTTTTTATGATTTGTATTTCCTAATGAGGGTACATTGGTGAGAAAGGATCATTTTTAAATTAAATCTGAGCAGATGTGTGAATATTTTAAGGACCATTCAAAATTATTAAGACTGCTGACTTTGACTTTAAGTTAAGAAGAAAAAATAGAAAGCTTTGGTGCCGATGCAACTTAGTTACATAAGCTGGGTATTCTTTAGGAACCTCTGTACATCATCAAAAGCAAATAATTAATATGTCACTGTCCAATCAATACCTGTCGTTACCAGCAGATAGTTTTGAGTTTGTCATCTCACTGAACCTTAGCAGTCCAAAAACAGGAGAAATCTGAGTAACGGTTATAAATGACTATAGGAAATTAAGGGTCACCTTCCCATTAAGATTCATTCACATCTGGTAGGAAACTGATCTCCCTTGCTAAATGTGGGTTGATCATAAATAGAATAGGACATTGAAACAATGGGATTGAATCAGTATGGCAATTTCTAGATTGCCGGGCTAAATTTTCTCCTCATTTAGGAAACAGCAATCTGCCTATTTTCATAGTCCAACATCTCTTTTAATGGCTATACATGTAAAGGTCGCAAGCATTGTTTAATTTCTGTACCACTTTATTAATATTTTACTAATTTTGTATATAAACAAATACTTTTCTCTATTGAATATTAATTTTGTAACTTCTTTCCACACTTTAAGTGCATTTAGTAGATTTGAGAATCTGAAATAGGACTGAAAAGAAAATAATAATAGCATTCATAACAGCACTCCATCCATTTAATTTCTGTAAATGAAAATGTGTTGACTTAAACTACTGTCTCTGTCTTGTTGAGAAATTGCTGCTAAAATCACCTTTTTTCCTCAGTTCCACATCACTGAATCCACCTGACTTTTCCCCTGGGCTCCATCCTTCACCTCCTGAACCAATTTCAACTGAGGCAGAAAGTCCTTAAGCAGCTTTAAACCCTCTTTGTTACACTTAGTCATTGATTACCAACTTTGACTCATATTAGCACCACCAGGGTAACATTAAAAATATAACCCCTAGCTGGATCTCATCCCCAGGGATTCTGATTTAATTGATTTGGATTAGGGCTTGGGCATCAGTATTTTTGTGATGTAATTTAAATCTAATGCGGATCCAGAGTTGACTGCAGCCTTCATTCCAAGACAAAATGAGACTGGCTTTCATATTCTGTATCAAGTCAGGTGCCCTGTGGGGCCTATTCAGCTCTACAATTCTGGGAGCCTGATAACCTGGGTCCTTGGAAGTTTCATCTCTCTTGGAAGATAGTCTTTCCAGGACCCACCCATGGGCTTCATTTTGTTTCCTGAGTTGGAACTCCTTACAATGTCTCTTTCTATCATCAAGATTCTTGCCCCCAAAACAGAATTTCAGAGAGGTCAAGTCACAGAGCTCATTGATAATGGAGACGGGATTCAAAAACTGGTATGCTGATTTCATATCCTGTGCTCTGACTCACACCAGTGCATTAATCAGGATAATTATGCAGAAACTGATAAACCCTGAAATCTCAATGGCTTGGCCCAACACCATTTTATTTCTTGATCACATCAGCAGCTCACCTGCGTGGCTGTCTCAAGCCATGCCTCGGTGACTCAGCCTCCTCCCATATTGTGAGCTTACCATCCCAGAATCCTTTGCTTCGAGTCACAGAGACAGGCTAGGGTGGAAGAGGTGAAGAAGAAACACCAAATCTTAACTAACCTTGACAGGAAGTGATGCATTGTTCCCTTTAAGATTCTGTCGGGAAGAATTATTCACACAGTCCCTCCTCTCCAAACTGCAGGAGAACATGAGAAATGGAGAGGAGCACGTGGCTGTTACTATTCCTGCAGCAACTGCCTGCCTTAGGTGCCTCTGCAGAATGAAAGATTATTATTTCCTTAATCTCCTGTGGCTGTGTTGCTCTTTATTGGATCTGCTTCTTTCTGTCCAATCAGCATTAATTTGTCAGAAGAATTGTTAAAGAAGAATCTTTAATCTACAGTAATGACTTACACTGTAATTTGCTATTCTGCCTGTCCACACAGGCAATAGAAGTTACTTGAGTAAGTATAGGTATTCTGCCAGGCTGCACCGTCTACATTGGCTAGTCTTCTTCTTGCTGGTAGAATTGTTATTTCTCAGGCCACGCCTCCTGCCTTTAGTTTTTCCTAATAGATGGGATAGGATGAAGTTTGCCTGACTTCTGAGACATGCAAAAAGATGGTTCACTCAGATGGTTCAAACCAGGCATAATTCCTTCCCTGTAGGTTGCATGGCTCTAGGAATGAGTAGCCCCTTGGCCTACTGGAATGTCAAAGAATACAGTGAAATGTTCAATCACATTGTAATAGTTACTCTTAAAAATGTGCAGAATCCACTTGATTTTTGAGTCTTTTATTCTCTTTATTAAAAAATAGCATGTAAGATATCTTCTATTCTGTTGTGTCATGGTATAACCATTTTTTGTCAAGATCCTTAAGATAAAACTACATCCAAAGTAGGAGTAATCAATTAAGAGCTGATTAGATAATATGAATGAGTACATGCAGTTACTACCTTGATAATTAATTACATCTCCACAGACTTGAGAGTGTTGTTTGTATTAACTATAAATGAGATAAGAAATACTGAAAAGAGATAGTCTCTTTCCACCTCAGAATTGGAGGTGATGTTGGGAAAGAGATTTGTGTGAATGAATATAGCTTGAATTACAATTAGCCAACATTCCTAAAATTCTGTTCTTGTTGGAGTGTGATTAATTATCACACTGAAATTTAACCCTCTTCTAATCTTTTCTCAATGTTCATTAGGCTGAGATTTCCACCTCTGGTTTTGCTTTCCTTTTTTTGACCTGCAGCCGCTGTGTGATTAAAGTGGAATTTCTGCTAACTGGTTGTGGTGGTAGGGAGCTGGAGGGGACCTCTGGCATCATCTGATCCAGTTAGATTCTAACTGTACAAAGACCTGGATCAGAAGATCAGATTTCATGAAGCAATCTAAGAAAAACTCAAAGATTATTATTTTTAATATACATTTTGCAGAGGTTTAAAGACAGTTGTTTCAAAGAAGGATGGTTAAGAGCTCGTTGATTATACAAATAAAGCAAAACTTCTATCCATGCATGCTCGTTATGTTAAAAATTTACGTAATACAATATTACGGAGCAGATATGCCTTTTATAAACATATTCATCTTTGGAAAACACACTTGATTAAAGACAGACCAGGAAAATTTATCTCCTGCGCTTGATATGGCACCTTCTGGGCTGGACCCTTCCCTTCTTCCCTGTGACAGGTCTCTTCTTTGGGAGAGAGAAGATTTCTGGTGAACTAAATCCCACTGAAGTGTCACACATTTACAGGGTAGCGTTGCACAGTGAAATCAGGTGCCTCCAGATTCAATGACTTCTAAGTCCTGGGAATGTCCAACAGCTTTGGATGACGGGTGGTAACACAGAATTATGATAATCCTTTCAGAGTTTGAACTTGATGACTTTAAGGCACTGCTAATTCTACTTTCTCTGCTGTTCTTGAACTCCCTCCTGTCTGCCTTCCTCCATATCCCACTACTGTGGTCAGGTTCAGTCTCTTGGCATCTTTTTCCCAGATAATTACAAAGATCTTGTAATAGGACTGCCCGGACACAGGCTGGTACCATCAACTCCACTTCACTCCACATTACTCTTTGACTGGCCTGTGCTTACAGCTTTTCACTTGTTTTCCATAAATTACAATAAAAAACCAAGATCTCGGCAGTGTCAATGAAGATCTTCCCAATCTGTTCCCTAAATCATGGCTTACTCTTCAAGAGATTTGCCTCTTTCCTGGTCCAGCAGCCCTTGACTTTTCATAATCCCTTTAACACATCATGATACACTACATTCCTATGGCATTTATATGTTGTTCTTTTGATCTTGAGTGGGCTTCTGCTCTAATCTCCTCAATTCCCTTTGATTAAGTCCTAATCTTCTTGTAGTAATCAGAAGGGGTTTACCTCCTTCAGGAATCTATCTTCAAACCCCCCCCAAACACTTATACACTGCACCCTCTTTCACTCACACTCTCACACGTACCCAATCTCTACCCACACATGCTAGCACGAATACTAACACATTTGGAATCGGCACTGACTGCTCTCATAGAACCTGGACTAGGCTTCCCCATTTGCACCTAATGCCACGCATGACTACATGCATGTGTGTCTGTGTCTTCGCAGTCTTTGTGTTTCTTGAACCTTCGACATCGTATCTAAGCTAGAAGAGATACTAAGAAGTGTTTGATATTGCATAATTCATGATTCTCTCCAACCTTGAGATTAAATTATTTTTTTTTTAAATAAAGTCAGCCAGAATAGATGGCTACTAGAAATCCTCATAGTTCTACACGTGCAAACCTGCCTGAAGCTACCTTTTTGACTTTGTAGCACCTTTAATATATTTGGATGAAGGACAGACAAAACCAGGATTTGAGGGCATTTGTCTTTTTCATTCTTTATCATTGTAGCTCATACTCATAAATTCAAACTTGGACCTGGAATCCTAATCATGTCAACTACACAGAGTTATAGTGTGTGTGACAGTCTGTGTCATTGTATGCCAAAACTTTTCCTTTCTTCCTGAATTGACCATCTCTATTTCCCCCATGTCTTTCCTCATTGGTTATATATTGCAGGTCTGGGGCCAAGCATCCAACCCAAGCTGGGCCAATTGTGATATTCCTGGCTGTGGGCAAGTGGATTGATCTAGAGGTGGGTCCCCAACTCCAGCTAGGTCAATCTCATTCCTTCACTGGAAGTGTAACTACTGGAATGACACATTGTTGAAATCAGTTTTTCTCTCATGGCTAATTGTAAGCCATAAAGCTCAGAAATTGTTTGAAGCTGTGTAGAGGCAGCCACCTACGGTGAAAAAGAATGATGTTGATGCTATGGTAAGGATGTATTGATTGTGCATGACTTTAAGAGTCATTAAAATGAGCCTGAGGCTAGATCCTACAAAGAAGCCAAAGTGTAACACTTCCGATCAACCACATCAGGCTGGCACAGCTGAGGTTGTGAGCAAGACGTTCAGAGAGGTGTGATCCAACAGCAGCTCTTGGGTCTGGGCAGTCCCAGGCTCGTGAGAGTTGTTGGCCGATACTAACTGTCAGAACTGAGCAAATCATTGACAAGCCTAAAACACAAGATGGCCCCAGCAGACAGTGATCAATTGCAGGCTTGTCTCAGCTGAGGATGGGGACTTGCCAAGGTCCAGGAAGAAGATCACAGTTGTTTGGGTGGGAAGGCCAACGTATAATGTATAGTCTAGCCATTGGTAAAACCACATGAGGAAACACCAGGCTAGGCAGCACATGGGCTCGCTACCAACGACCCATTACAATATCAAGGTCTGTTACCAGCTTCAGCAGTTAATTTGGAAAGGTTTACAACCTCCAACATCCACCCAAGTCCTATGGGAACCTTATTAAATTTTTAGAAGTCTATGCCTGGAGGGCAGCTGTTATTCTGCCAGGTCCATAACTGGCCTCTCTCCATGCTGGAGTCAATGAAAGGGAAAACAGATTACTCTGAGGGCTCTGAATTTTCATATTCAGATTCACTCTCTTACATCTTAGATGCTCTCAGGACTTAAATCTCAACAAATACATTTTCAGTAGAAATCCCCATAGTCACTGTTAAGAAACTGGTTTGTGATTTTTTTCCCCACTCAAAATATGACTTAAAAAAAGTACCGAAAGAAAAAGATAGTCCTGCCTAAAGTAATTATCATAAGCAAGTTAAGGTAATTAGCTCAGTATGATGTTTCAGCAAAGGTTACTTCAAAACGGTGAACTGTGCCAACGCACTATAAATGAGAGTATTATATCTACAAGCAATTAGAAATTTTTTAGGTTTGAAAGACAAACTTATGTGGACATAGGGAAACCTATGGTAATGTATCCATTTAAATCTAGCTTATGATTGCATATCTCATACAGTCTTCATTTCAACACATTTTTATGAACTGCATTTCATGCAGCAAGGGGCCATGACCCCGAAGACATTCTGCACTCTGGCCTCTTGCTTACTGTCCAATTCAATCAGTCATCAGGTCTTAGAGCTTCAATTTCCCACACATTCCAGGAATCCTTTCTCCTCTCCTTCTCTGCTTTCCTCCGAGACTGTTCATCTTTATATGCCTAGTGCTTATTAGGAGAGTGAAGGGACTCCGTAAACTTTTGCTGAATGGATGAGACAATGAGAGCAGGCAGTCCACTGGAATATAACCAGCTCTGTAGGGGGAATTAGGACCACTGAGCTCTATTCTTTACCATGAAACTGGCTAGAAGATCTTTATCTTCACCTCTCACAGATTTGGTTTTCTCACTTGCAAAACAAGTGGGTCCGTTTCTATTTCACAACGGTACCCTGCGGATCAAAAACTTTTATATGCTACTAAGAAGTATTAAGAAATCATTGCTGCTGTCTTTAGTCTATGACATTTATACTGTTTTAAAAAAAACAACAACAGTTCTCTTTTGCTGAGTCTGATCATATCCTTGAATTATTTTCTTGTCTTCATCTTATATGCCTACAGATAGGGTCTAAAATTCTTAAAGGCAGGCACCATATATCACTCAAATTTTTTTTGTATCATTCAGATTTTATCTCAGCACCCAGAAGAGTGGCTACCACACATTAGATGCTCAGAACATATTTCATGAATGAAATAATGAATGTTGCTATCTAGCAGCGGCCATTTAGAATTGCAGGCATAATGCTAGAACTAAATCAAACACCTCAAGGGCATGACTGGAAAATAAGCTGATTTAATTGTGGATCAATACCACTTTTTGAGATATTGCTGTTTTATAAACAATGAAATGAAACGTTTTCTGCATTTGCAAGAAAAAGGTTCTAGGACCTTCTGTAACTATGAATTGTTGCATTTAGACATTGACTGACAGTACATTATGTTGTGCTATCCCAAGTCTGTATTGGCAGCTAATCGGATAAATGATATTTGGAATCCACACACTGTATAGAACATATCATGGAATATAGTTTAGGGAATCTTCAATCAGATTGCTGTTTTCCTAAATGAAAGTCAAATATATTTATATTTATAAATAACCGTTATTATTGATATTACTATTATTTTATTACACGCATTTGATCTTCATTGAACTTACTTCATAAATCTAATATAGGTATGGGGAACTTGTTCAGAAAATTTGGTCAGTGGAGATAACTGAAAAGCAACCAATCCTCAAAGGGTATCTTCTGGTTTGAATTATTCTTGCTTTCTTCATCGGTCAAATCATTTACCATTGAACTCCAGTGATAAAATGTTATTGTGTAGATCACCCTACCAGTCACAACACATTCAAGATCATTTGTCATTCTCATTTTGTATTCTCTTTGACATCGAGGCATTGTAGAGATTTCTTGAAGGTCTCTCACTGAATCATTAAAATTTAGCTGTATATAAGATGCAAGATGAATGATCCCAATTTAATAGAAGTTGGATGTAGTCTCTCATGCTTTCTTGGTTTTGACATGCTTTTTTGGAACTTTTTCACGGGGATGTCAGAGTACCTGTATGCTACTTAAAACTGCTCCTCCGTATTGAAGTTTTCTTTTTGTTTATACTGTATGCTAATCTTGGCGAAGGATCTGTATTATGTAAGCTTGGGTCAAGGATTGTGTCACACACACACAAAACACACACACACACACACACACACACACACACACACAAAGTGAAATAACAAAGGTTTTAATAATTTTTTAAGGCATTTCTTTCTCTCTCATGAAATCCAGAGATAAGCAATTCAAGGCTGATACAGCATCTCCTTCAAACCTCCATCCCGAGGAGGGCTGTCTTCATTTCAGAAAGCAGGACAGATGGAGGGACAAAAAACCCATTCAAGCAATTTTTTAAGGAGGTTTCTTGAGAGATGTCACAAAATATTTTACTTACAACTTACTTTTCCAGAACTCTATCACATAAAAAAAGACCAGCTTTAAGAATCAGGGAGGTAAGCAATAGTATTTATTTCAGGTAGGCATGAGTTAACCGGCAAGAGTTATTTTATTAAGGGAAACATACAGAACAAATACTGAAGTAGACAACTCTCTACTACAGGATTGAGTCAGGAGATTAGGTAGATTTATTCATGTAGAGAAACATTGTGCTCACTTTGACAGCACATATACAGAGAAACATTAGTTTCTAATTTTTTTTTTAATTTTTTAGGGCTTATTTTATTTTTGCCAGGGCGGGGGAGACAGACTGCAAGTGGGAGAGGGGCAGAGAGAGAGGGAGACACAGAATCCGAAGCAGGTTCCAGGCTCTGAGCTGTCAGCACAGAGCCCAGTGTGGGGCTCGAACTCACAAACTGTGAGATCGTGACCTGAGCCGAAGTTGGACACTTAACTGCCCGAGCCGCCCAGATGCCCCTAGGTTCTAATTTGACTATGAGGATAACAAAGAAGTTACTGGTAAACCACCTCTCCCAAAAGGATAATTTGAATGAAGTTAGTAAAGAAGATTAGCATGATAAAAGGCAAAATAAATTATCTTGAGCATATCTGAATTTTACAGGATTTTTTTTGCAAGTAACATAGACTTATTGGGAGAATCTTATGGATTGATGTTTCTACCCTCCTAAAATAAGCATTTTATATATGGGGTTATAACAATATTTGGTCATGCTTTAACCATTTGAAATTATAGTAGTCTTACTTGATTTATATATTCTGTATATATTTATATATTTATATCAGATATCAGATATAAATATATATCAGATATATCAGATATATATATACATAAATATATCAGATGATATATATATATATATATAAATATATATATATATAAATATATATATAAATGATATACATATATAAATATATCAGATATAAATATATCTGTATATATTTATTTATATATTTATATCAGATATATATATCTGATTTATATATTCTGATTGATTTATATATAAGAGAATATATAAATTCTTTATTACATTATAGGTGTACGTGTAGCTGGCTAGAGAGAGAGATATAAACATAGATATATGTAGTTCTGGGGTCCTCTTGTAACTAATGGAAGTTACAGAACTAAATATTTTTAATATTGAAAGCCATACTCCATTGGGTTTGTTTTTCTTTCTTAACATTCTGTAATAACTTATCAAAGCAAGAAAATGCATCATTTTTAAATTAAGTAGTTCAGAATTTTACTAAATCCTATACCTTATCGATTGTCAATACATTTAGAATAAAATATTGGTTTTAAAGACTTCCGGACATGAAAATATTATACCAAAATATTTTAATGCATTGGATAAAAGAACAGTTATTGAGCAAATGGAATAATAGATTGAGGAAAAAATTTTGCCAAGCTTTATTCTGTCCACGTGTGCATTTTACTTTCAGCACTACAGTTGGGATATTTTTTTCTTTGCTTTAACTCATTGCATATGGATCATCATAAATAAATAGGATTATTTAGTAGTCCCTTCTTTAATAAAGAGGGCCTCTGTTTCACTTAAAATTTTCATTGTAATAGGAGATGAAGCCATTTTAAGTTTATTCTTTTGAAATCGTGGTCATTTTTTTTCCAGAAAACTCCCTCTTCTAAAAATTGTCTCTTCCTTATTTTTCATGTACTTCTTAAAAACTCTTTTGTCCATATACAAAGTTTCTCCTAATGGAAATATTCTGTAGCTCTGCCTGTATCTTATATGGGCATCAAATATTTCTGTGGCCCTTTTTATTATCTTATTTTATCGAGACTGGTGTTATTAGATTATTGCATAGAATATTCACTTGTCCTTTGTATTATGCTGTTTTATAAAATGCATTTGTAAGTTGGTTATGTCAAAGAAAAGAAATATCACAGTGGTATTTTTTCATATCTATTACTTACCTCAAACATTATTTTTTTTTAACGTTTATTTATTTTTGAGACAGAGAGAGACAGAGCATGAACGGGGGAGGGGCAGAGAGAGGGAGACACAGAATCGGAAGCAGGCTCCAGGCTCTGAGCCATCAGCCCAGAGCCTGATGTGGGGCTCGAACTCACGGACTGTGAGATCGTGACCTGAGCTGAAGTCGGACGCTTAACAGACTGAGCCACCCAGGCGCCCCTACCTCAAACATTATTTAATTGTAAAACCATGTCAAGATATCTGTATTAAGTTGCTAGATAACAGTGCTTAATCTGTATTAAGTTGCTAGATAACATAATACTTATGACACCTAAAAGTGTGTCATAAGTATTACTGTGCCAATGGCAACATTATGAGAATCTTTTTTACTTATGAAAAGCTATTTATGGAATGAAATATATTATCTCTGAGCCTTGTTATAGACCACAGATTTATAGTATCATTAGAGCCACTACAAATACATTTAATATCTTCTTATTAAGTCTCATTTTGGTACAGATTTTCAATCTATAATTTCATTCAAAAGTTTTTCATTATCAGCAGGTGGTCAGTATCTACCCATGGAGTTAAACAATACACACTAATAGGCATTTACAAATATTTTGGAGAACAGAGAAGGAAGCATGTGGGGTGTCTTTCCTTCTGACAGGAATCACTTCTCCTATCAACGGAGTGTCCTACAGTTCAACTCAATTCTGACACTAAGTCCCTAAGTTGGCGTCAGACTCCACAGGTTTAAGGACTCAGTCCCACAAGACTGTCCTCATTTCAGATGCCAGTCACCAGTATCACGTTCCCGGGTTACCCACACTTCCATCTAACGTGGCTGTAAAGTCAGGGATTCCCACAGCCTCCTCCTTCGGGGTTGAATCAATGCTAGAATTCACAGGACTCAGGAAAACACTTTACTTGGAATTACCAGCTTACCATAAAGGATACAATACAGGAACAGCAAATGAAAGAGCTGCGTAGTGCAAGGTCTGGGGGGAGGTGGGGCATGGAGCTTCCAGAACTTCCAAGCACTTTTTAGATACTCCCCCTTCTACAGCATTATCTTGTGCTCACCAACCCAGAAGCTCTCTGAACCAATCACATAGGGGTTTTTTGGAGGTCTCCCTGTGCATGCATGATTAAATCACTGGTCATTGGTGATTAACTAATTTGCAGCCCCAGGCCACTTTCTCTGAGGTCAGAAGTAGAGCTGAAAGTTCCAACCCATTAATAGTGCTTAGGACTTTTTCTAGAGATCAGCCGTCTTCTTAAAGCTGTCTAGGGGCCTCCAGCTACCAGAGATCTCATTAGCATACAAAAGACACTTTTATCACTCTGTAGATTCTAAGGGTTTGAAGAGCTGTATGCCAGGACCCTGGGACCAGACCAAACGTTTATTTTTTTTTTTATTATACCACAAAGCAGGAGTAATTTTTGTATTGAAGTAGCAACAGAAATGAACTACGGTAAATATCAGTAGGGGTAATCAAAAAGTATATTCAAACTTGGCAACTCTCATGAGTTTCTAATTAATAGAATTAAAAGATCTTCCAAATACCATAGACTGTTACCTCTTCAGTACAAACTGCCCGGCCTATGCAACCACTTGCTTTGTTACAATATCATTAGTGTGGCATAACGTTTTAGAAAAAGTCATCTAGGAAAAACCAACATTAATTTATTCGCAAGTGAATTAAATCAGACATCAGTATACTTTTTCTGTAACAGGTGAGAGTAAATATTTTAGACTTTATAGACCATGTGGTCTCACAACTATTCAATTTTGACATTAGAGCACCAAACCAGTCAGACAACATGTAAACAGATGGGTTGGGCTTTGTTCCAGTAAAACTTTTATTTGCTAAAACAACTAGGCATGGCCTTAGTTTGCCTACTGTGGGACTAGGCTGAGTAAAACAGCATTCACTATAATAAATGATTAAAATGAACAATTAAAAAAAATAATTTGCTTTAACAAACTTGGATTTTTGCCTATTGATTGTTGTATATAACCAAGAAAACTGAATGTTTTTGTTTATTACTAAGCTTACAGAATTATTAAATACTGTGAGAAGATAATTATTTCTGAGGTTTTTTAGAATTCATGAAAGGTTTTGCAGTAGTCTCCTGAGAACAGAAAATTGTCTTTGCATACATATTTATCCAAATTGTGCTTTAAAAAAAATTTTTTTTAATGTTTATTTAGTTTTGAGAGAAAGAGAGAGAGAGAGCATGAGCAGTGTAGGGGCAGAGAGAGAATGAGACACAGCATCTGAAGCAGGCTCCAGGCTCTGAGCTGTCAGCACAGAGCCCGATACGGGGCTCGAACCCACGAACATGAGATCATGACCCGAGCTGAAGTCGGACGCCCAACCCACTGAGCCACCCAGCGGTCCCTCAAATTGTGCTTTATAATCCAGAAATCAGAAGTTAAAATTTAACAAATTAATAGCATCAAAAATTTTAAAAATATTAAAAATTAACAGCATTTTCTTTTCTCAAGAAAACTGCCCTTTCAGGTTTAATTTAATAATAAAGAAGTGCCAGGAAGAAGTACTTCCATTACATTACTGTGGCCAACAGACACATGAAGAGATGCTCAGCGTCACTAATCATTCACTAATCAGCCATGTGAGTTATCCACCTTACACCTGTCAGGACTGCCCTTGCCAAAAAGAGAAGAAATAGAAGTGTTGGCAAGAATGTAGAGGCAAAGGAACCCTTGTGCACTGTTAGTGTGGCCACTGTATGAAAATAGTATGAAATTCTTTAAAATATATATAATTTTTATATTGATACATATTGTATATAATAAATGTTACCTATTTGATATATTAATGTATATATGTACATACATATACATACAATGAAATATTACTCAGCCACAAGAAAAGGTAAAACCTTGTCATTTGCAGCAACACCATCTCGAGGATGGACCTCGAGAATATTCTGCTAAGCGAAATAAGTCAGACAGAGAAAGACAAATACCGTATGATCTTACTCCTATGTGGACTCTAAAAAAAAAAACAAACAAAACAAATGAACCTCAGACCAAAAAAAGCAGACTCAGACCTACAACTACAGAGAACAATCTGATGGTTGCCACAGGGGAGGGGGATGAGGAGTGGACAAAGTAAACGAAGGGGAGGGGAGACACAGGCTTCCAGTTATGGAATGGATAGGGGGATGAAAGGTGCAACATAGGGAATATAGTCAGTAGCCCTGCAATAACGTGGTATGGCGACAGGTTGTAGCTACTCTTGAGTGTAGCAAAACCATAGAGTTAGCTAATCATTACGTTGACCGCTTGAAACTAATGGCACATTGTAGGTCAATTGCGTTTCAATTAAACAAAGAAATACTTTCATTACAGGGAAAGAATTTTATAGGTGATATTCCCATCACAGTTAAAGAAATGTGAGATAGCTTCATTCATTGATTTATTAAAGATTTTTTGAGCACCTCTAATATGCACAGGAAAAGGTTTGGAATCATACATGTATGTCAATGACATACGATTTTTGCCCTGCCAGCCTAAATTAACAGCTATATCTTTAAAGATATTTATCACATTTTCATCTCTTCTAAAAAGGTGTTTCTATATTTCGCTTTAAAAAATCACTTTATAATTTTAAACAATTACCTTTTCTGCCAGTATTTTATTTCTCAAAGCCCCATTGCCTGACTGGACCTACTTTTTCCTATTCTTCCCTCTAAGTACAACTTGAAAACCCTAGATGTTATATATAAAACAAACAAGAAAAGTTTGAAAGGTGAAGAGAAGGTGCTAGAGCAGCTAGGATTCCCATGCCCAAAGAACACAAGAGTGAATTCCTTGTGCTTTCTCTTGACTCATTTATCCCAGACTTGGAGGGAACCGGCAACCCAGAAACACCAGTGGACACATACAATAAAAGCCCCAACAAAAGCCTAATCTTTCCAGCCGCAGCACCAGTAAAGAGGCAGCCTCACAAGACAGAAATCTTTTAGACAATAACAATTTGACTACAAAACAACAAAGGAAACAAATACAGCCCCATCCTAACATCTACCAGTAAAGGTCAAACGGGGAGCCCAAACCCAACAGAAGAGCTACAAAATACATGGAGCAAAACTGATGAAAATGAAGGGAGAAACAGACAAATATTTAGTATAGTTGGAGCCTTCAACATCCTCCCTCATCAATTAGTAGAATAACTAGACAGAAAATCAACTAGGATACAGAAGAACTGAACATCATCAACCAGCTGAATCTAATCATTTACCAAACACCCTATTCAACAACAGAAAAATAAACCCCAGAAATAGTCCCAAATAAGCATGGCCAACTATTTTTGTTAATGTTTATTATTTATTTTTGAGAGAGACAGAGCATGAGTCAGGGGAGGGGCAGAGAGAGAGAGGGAGACACAGAATCCGAAGCAGGCTCCAGGCTCTGAGCTGTCAGCACAGAGCCTGACACGGGGCTCGAACCTACAAACTGTGAGATCATGACATGACCTGAGCCAAAATTGGACGCTTAACTGGCTGAGCCACCCAGGCGCCCCAGGGCCAACTAATTTTTTACAAAGGTACAAAAACAATGCAATGGGGGAAGGATAGTGTTTTCAATCAATGGTACTGGGGCAGTTGGATGGATATCCATGGGCAAAAAAATTACCTTCAACCTCAACCTGACACCTTATCCAAAAATTAAACCAAAATGGACTATAGGTTTAAATGTCAAACATAAATCTAATAAATCTTTTAGAAAGAAACATAGGTGAAGTCTTCAGAACCTTGGGCTTGGTGAAGAATTCATAGGCACGACACCAAAAGCTTAATCCATTAAAGAAAAAATTGAAAAACTGGACTTTATTAAAAGTAATTTTTTTTCTCTGCAAAAGACTGTTAAGAGGATGGAAAGACAAAATACAGACTGAAAATATTTGCAAAGTATATATCTGATAAAAGACTTCTATCTAGAATTTATGAAGAATTCTTAAAAGTTCAATAGTAAAAACACAAACAATCCAATTGGAACATGAATAAAAGACATGAAGAGATATTTCACTGAAAAATAAATCCACAGATAGGGGGCCCCCCGCGGGGCTCACTCAGTTGAGTGTCCGACTTCAGCTCAAGTCATGATCTCACGATTTGTGAGTTCAAGCCCCATATCAGGCTCGCTGCTGTTAGGCTGTCAGCCCAGAGCTCGCTTCAGATCCTTTGTCCCCCTCTCTCTACCCCTCCCCCGCTTGCACTCTTCCAAAAATAAATAAATATTTTTTTAAAAAAGATAATACACAGATGGTAACTAAGCCCATGAAAAGATGTTTATACCCCTGCCCTCAGCCATTAGGGAATGTAAGTTAAGATCACAATGAGATATCACTACACGCCTATTAAAAAAAACTAAAATACAAAATAATGACAATACCAAATGCTGGCAGGGATGTAGAGAAACTGGATGTCTCATACTCTGGTGGTAGGAATGTAAAATAGTATAGCCCTTCAGGAAAATACTTTGGCTGTATCTTTTCAAATTGAACGTATACTTTTCAAATAACCCAGCAATCCCACTTTGGGGCATTTATCCCAGAGACATGAATACTTATACCCACACAAAAACCTGTACATGATTGTCCATGGCAGTTTTATTTGCAAAAGCCAAAACTGGAAATAACCAAAATGCCCTACAATAGGTCCTGGATAACCAAACTGTTATATCCATACCAGGAAATACTACTTAATGATAAAAAGGAATGCATTGGTATGCACAAAAGCTAGGATGGGCTCCAAGGGTATTATGCTCAGTAAAAAAAGTCCATCTCAAAAGGTGATATACTACGTGACTCCATTTGCATAACACTCTTGAAATGACAAAATTATAAAAATGGAGAACAGACTAGTGATTTGAGCAGCTATTAACGGTGGGGAGGAGGGAGATGGGTCTAACTATAAAGAAACAGCACGGGGAAAATATTTGTGGGCAAAATATTTGCTTGCCATAGTGACTGCATGATCTCTGCCTGTGTTAAAATGACACAGAACTATGCACACGCTTCATCCTAATGTCACCTTCCTGATTTTGATGTCGTACTGTAGCCACCGGGCGGAAGAGACACAAGGATCTCTCCGTACTATTTTTACAACTTTCTAGGAATCTATAACTATTTCAAAATAAAAGCTTAAAAAGGAAAATATGTACACCTGGCAGTCCATTCTTTCAAAAAAAAGTACATTCCCTACACTTTTTTTCAAGATCTTTATGATGCCCAATTTCTCACACGAATAGCTTCTCTCTTTCCGACAGTTGACGAAACCAAATTATTTATGTGCCAGAAGGTTACTGCTTGTTTATTGTTTCTCTTAATTAATAATGGAGTAAATAATGCTATAAATGTTTTACTTGCCATGTCTTTAATAACTAATTTACAGTTGCTAATGGGTGTCGAAAGATCAAGGACACCAAAATCATGATTTAATCAGAAACCTCATTTAACACATTAGTTGCACCCTCAGTAGTGACCTCGCAGGCACTTTTGCTGGAGCTGCTAACAGGAAAACAAAATGTGACTCGTTTTCTACTTTCCTCTGTTTAAAAAATGAATTAATGAATATAAATATGTACCGACTTGATACCTTAACAGCTTCCATCACACTCATTTCGGAAACTCTATGCCTGCATAATTGGGCCATTGATTACTTCTGAAGCATAAATCAAGCCCACCAAATCAATCTTATTTGGACTTCAAAATTACAATAAAAAGGTTTCCAGATGACTTTTGATTTACTTATTTCAAATTATTTCCTTTGATAAACCTTTCTTTTTTGAAAAGACTTATGTATTAAATTGTTAGACTCGGTCATTCTTTAAGTACTAATAACGGCACATCCAAATACATCTCACATTCTGCTTTCATAATTTACTAACAAAGTTAAGGTGCATGTAGGAGTATTTTATTTTTTTAATGCTTATTTATTTATTTTGAGAGAGGGAGAGAGTGTGTGTACATGAGCAGGGGAGGAGCAGAGAGAGAGGAGAGAGAATCCCAAGCAGGCTCCACGTTGCAAATGTGGAGCCCCATGTGGGGCTCAATCCCACAAACCACGAGATCATGACCTGAGCTGAAATCAAGTGTCAGAAGCTTAACCGACTGAGCAACACAGGTGCCTCAACATGTAGGAATATTTTAAAGAAGTCTATTGGAGTCTATTGGAATTATTAGTGGCATTCTGTTTTTTAAGAGCGGGAAAAGTCATAAAAAGGAAATCTCTTCTGAAAAGAACAAATATGTGTTCACAATTCCTGGTCTGCAGTTCTGAAATCCTCCAAACAAAACAATGACAAATGTATGTATCTCCTCACCTTTACTGGGGCGCCTGGGTGACTCAGTTGGTTAAGCGTCCGACTCCTGATTTCGGCTCAGAGCATGAGCTCACGGTGCATCAGGCTCTGCGCTAACATCTCAGAGCCTGCGTGGGTTTCTCTTTCCCTCTCTCTCAGCCTCTCTCTCTCTCTATCTCTCTCTGTGTCTCTCATAATAAACTAATAAACTTAAAAAAATATTCTCACCTTTACTGCAGAAATGTAAATGTGGGGGTGCCTGGGTGGCTCAGTCAGCTAAGCATCTGACTTCACTCAGGTCATGATCTCACAGTTTGTGGGTTCGAGGCCCACATCAGGTTCTGTACTGACAGCTCACAGCCTGGAGCCTGCTTCAGATTCTGTGTCTCCCTCTTTCTCTGCCCCTCCCCTGCTGGTGCTCTCTCTCTCTTCTGAAATAAATAAAATAAAAACATAAAAAAAAATTTTAAGGAAATGTAAATGTGTATGTGCTCGGGATACTGGCCCTGGAAGAAGTATCCTACAATATAGGGTGTATGTACTATATTCCCTTTACAAAATCTTAAAATTTCTGATTTAAGAGAAATATCTGGCCTCAAGGGTTTGGGACGAGAATCACAGAGCTGTCTTAGAAAAGTCTAGGACAGATTATAGGATAGAAACAAAGTATAGGATAAAAAAGGATAGAGGGATGCCAGCGTGACTCAGGGAGTTAAGCATTGCCCACTCTTGATTTTGGCTCAGGTCATGATCTCACAGTTGTGCGATTGAGCCCTCCACACCCAGTGTATTTACACTCCACCCAGTGTGGAGCCTTCTTAAGATTCTCTCTCTTACTCTTCCTCTGCCCCTCCCCTGATTATCATGCCCACACTCTCTCTCTCAAAAACTAATGAAATAACTAACTAAATAAAAGTATAGGATAGATATTTATATGGCATGAAAATATGCCAGATACATATCTGGCAAATGAGTCCAGGAGTACAGATATTTCGTGATATGAAATCTGAGAAAAGAGTCAGATAATCACCAGGCTGACCTCCATTTAATTAGTAAGAAAACTAGATGGGTGGGGGGCATTCAGCAACTTGCCCAAGGTTACTCAGCTACAGCTGGAACCCAGGCAGTCTGGCTTTAGTAATCATTCTTTTGAACCACAAAAATTATGTTACTGAAGACTAATTTTGAATGGTTCCACTGTCGCAACAGAGTGGGATGCAGTCTCTAAGTTAACAGCACAAGGATTTGTGGAAGTTCATGCCCTTATAGGCAAAACTCTAGGCTCCAAGAAAGTGTCAGGCTGGCTCATACATAACATTGGAGGATCCTGTTCATTGGGCACCATGAACAGCCCCAAAGAAAAAACTATGGGTGCTCTTACACCGTGGATTTCATCTGTCCAACGGTAGCCTTCCACACTGAACTTTCAAGCAGCTAATCAGTGCTTCTTTTTTAAAGAGCAGAAAATTCAGGATCACCAGACATTTAAGGAAAATGCCAAACATGAAATGGATCAAAATCATCCATAAAAAGGAACCTAAACAGGACGCAAGAAATACAAAGTGTAGAAGAGAACATTTCAAAAAATTATACATCATTGTACACCGTTCTTATAAGAGGAGCCAATAGATAATACATGAAAATAAAGGGGCGCCTGGGTGCTCAAGTTGGTTGAGCATCTATTTGTACCTTCAGAGATTAGAAGAAACTATATCCATGAAAGCAAAACAAGACATTATACAATAAGGGGGTGGGTGCAATGGCCGATAAGATAGAGCATCCAGAAATTAAAAATATGACAACTGAAAATTCAATAAAACTTTGGAAGGTAAAGTCAGTGAAGTTCCCCAGAAAGTAGTTCAAGAAAACAGAGATCAGAAAACTTAGAGAAGTTATCCTGGAAGTTATTTCAGAAAAAGCTTCCAGAAAGAGAAACACATAAAATGGTGGAACGGAAATCATCCATGTATGGAACAATTTTAAGAACTGAAGAATGAGGGGCGCCTGGGTGGCTCAGTCGGTTAAGCGTCCGACTTCGGCTCAGGTCACGATCTCGTGGTCTGTGAGTTCGAGCCCCGCGTCAGGCTCTGGGCTGATGGCTCAGAGTCTGGAGCCTGCTTCCGATTCTGTGTCTCCCTCTCTCTCTGCCCCTCCCCCGTTCATGCTCTGTCTCTCTCTGTCTCAAAAATAAATAAATAAAATGTTAAAAAAAATTAAAAAAAAAAAAAAAAAGAACTGAAGAATGAGTCTCCAGACATGAAAAATCCTAAGGGACTGGAAAAATAATTTATAAAAAAAATCCAAGCACATTATGCAACTTCAGAATACTAGTGAAAAGAAAATGCTAACAACTTCTGGTAACTGTTTGAAAATTTTCTTAAGAATTTGGGGGTGGGGGCTAATAGCAACATGCATATGGAAAGATGGGAACTCATGGAAATTCCATAAACAAAGTAAGTGTAAGAGAGATGAAAGTTACCAATGTACCTTGCTTGACTCAGCAGTAAGCGATGTCATGGTAAATGTCAATACTGATGACTGATTTAACCATGGATCAAGTTTGTCTGTGGGATCGAAATTCCCAAATACTTGTAAGAGGAGCCAATAGATAATCCATAAAAATAAAGGGCGCCTAGGTGGCTCAAGTCCGTTGAGCGTCTGACTATTGATTTCGGCTCAGGTCATGAAATCACAGTTCATGGGTTCAAGCCCCTCATCTGCCTCTGTACTGACATGTTGGAGCCTGCTTGGGATTCTCTCTCAATCTCTCTCTCTCTCTCTCTCTCTGCCCCTCCCCCACTTGTGCATGCTCTCTCTCTCCTTTCTCTCAAATGAATAAACATTAAAAAAAAATAAAGGAATGTAACTGTATTAATGAGAAATAAGAAGAAAGGTACTAAAACAATGTTTGAAAGAGTTGAAATGGTTACTTCTGGGGAGTTACCCAAATTAGAAAGTGAAATTTTTCTTTATTGTCCCATGTCTATACACTGTTTTTTGTTTAAAGTCTATTTATTTATTTTGAGAGAGACAGAGACAGTGCAGAGAGAGAGAGAGAGAGAGAGAGAGAGAGAGAGAATCCCAATTAGGTTCCATGCTGTCGGTGCAGAGCCCTACGTAAGCCTCGAACTCAGGAAATTGTGAGATTATGACCTGAGCCAAAATGACAATCCGGACGCTTAACTGAGCCACCCAGGCACCGATCCCATATGTTTAAAATAAATCTTTAGATATACATTCAAAATTTTGAAATATAAAAATATAATTTTCTCCTTGCAATCATCTGTCAATACTGGTATTCTGCGAACATTTGCCTTTTCACTTGTAGTATTAAGTTAACCATGTACCATGAACATTTCACCCCAATCCATGTGGACCTCTTCACCTTTTTAAGTCACTATATAGGATTCATTCTCTGGTGCATTACATTTTTTTTCTTTTTGTAATTTTCTTGATATGGATATTAAGGTGCTTCTGATATTTTGTTATTAGCAACAACACATTGAGAAATACCCTTGTTACATTATTTGTGCCCACACGTGCTGTATTTCCTCAGAAAGCATTGCTAGAAATGATGCTGCCTGTTGAAAATTTACCTTTTCACAAAGATTTCCCCCATTACTTTCCAAAATGTGGACAAATGTAGACTCTTACAAATCATACCATGTGCACATAATGATAATGGCGATTCTTTCATGCGGTATTTTTCCCTTCTATGATTTTGTTGTGAGAGATAAAAGCCTTCCAGAGAAAAACATAACGTTAAAGAACAAAGGTGTTGCTTGCATTGTTTCCAAATTTAATGAGAATATTGTTTGTCGTAACTGTTTTCTGAATAATTTTTTAAAACTGTTTGGTTTGGGGGCACCTGGGTGGCTCAGTCAGTTGAGCGTCCAACTTCAGTTCAGGTCATGATCTCACAGTTTGTGGGTTCGAGCCCCGCATTGGGCTCTGGGCTGACAGCTCAGAGCCTGGAGCCTGCTTTGGATTCTGTGTCTCCCTCTCTCTCCCCGCCTATCCCCAGCTCATGCTCTCTTTCGCTCTGTCTCAAAAATAAATAAATAAACTTAAAAAAAAAAGTTTGGTTTGGTTTTCTCTGTTTTGTCAAGAAAAAAAAAATCCCAGTTCTACTTTGTGAAGAGTTTTAATAAAGATAAACGTTAAATCTTCTTTAATATTTTGGTATTTATCAAATTGTTTTCAGTAAATGTGTACTCAGACAATAGGTAAATTCTTTGCTGCTTAAGTACACAGCAGAATGGTTTTTTAATCATTGTTTTCGAGAGCATATCTGGATAATTGTGTTTTGTATAAATATATGGATTTCTAAAACCAGAATCTGAATGATAGTTTTACTGTACTGAAAGAGGATTCCCTGACGGCTTATAACGTTTTCCTATCTATTGAAATACACAAGACTACTCACTTGACTGATTCAGGGAATTACCTTTTTTTTTTTTTAACATTATCCTTAAGAAGATTTGTAAAGGAGCATTAGTCACATAGTCATGGAGCTGTATTTGAAAGACTTTTGAGCCTTTTCAATAAATGTACTTTTGTTTTTCTTTTTTAGGGGCACCGCAATTGCTGGCATCGTGTTTGGAATTGTATTCATCATGGGGGTCATTGCTGGGATTGCCATATGTATCTGCATGTGCATGAAAAACAACCGTGGGACCCGGGTGGGCGTCATCAGGACCACCCACATCAATGCCATCTCCTCCTATCCTGGTAAGCACAATCACTTACTCCTTCTGAAGGAAGAGTCAGATTTGTTAGTTATGCTCTATGCCTTGGAGAGAGGAAACATTGAAGAGGCCACCACAACCATCTCCAAGAAGGTAGGGCATTTCTAAATTAACGTAGATTGAAGCTCTAACTTTCAATGGAGATTAATTAGATCCAGGTAACAAAATCTACCTCACATCTGAAGGTATTCGTATTTTTAATGCCTGTCTCATTGACCGCAATTCCCAATCAGCCGGAGTTAAGAGAAATAGACGATTCACGCCCACTGTGTCTACCAGCCAGAGTTCTGACAAATAATTCTAGAGAAAGTGTAAGTGACATGTCTTAACAAACTGGCATCTGACCTAGTAGGTATGTATGTCTTAAGGAAAAGTATTAACTAAAGTTTTTACGTGTCCTCTTTATGCAAGGAAAACCCTCTTAACATAATAGCAAACTTCTCAACAAAGAAAATTCTCAGCAAAGGTAATACATTAATAATTTGACAGGTATTTGATGAGAATCTGCTAGAAGTTCTACATATAAACATACTGAATACATATGACTCTATAACCAAATACTCCATTTTACAATAGGTGATTACACAGTAGAGTTTTCTAGGTCAGTCTGTATATGTACATTTTGACATATAAAAAGGAGTCAAGTTTTAAATGTAATACATTCTTAAAAAGATAATTTCCCATCCACTGTATGTTCTTTCTCAGCTCCTTTATTTTTATTTTTATTTTTTAATGTTTTTTTTTTTTTATTATTTTTGAGACAGAGAGAGACAAAGCATGAGCAGGGGAGGGGCAGAGAGAGAGGGAGACACAGAATCTGAAGCAGGCTACAGGCTCTGAGCTTTCAGAACAAAGCCCGACACAGGGCTCGAACCCACGGAGTGTGAGATCATGACCTGAGCTGAAGTCGGACGCTTAACCAACTGAGCCACCCAGGCACCCTCTCAGCTCTTTTAGAAAAGAGGGTACCTTGGGGTACCCTCTCCAGAGGAACAGTCAAAGCCAGGGGTTCCTCATTTTAGCCAAAGTAAATGGCAAATTCCTGACTGGGAGCTAGAAGGCAATGCATGAACTGGCTCCTCTTTTTATTTGTCTGACGTCATTTCGTTCTCTACTCCCTCTTGCCACTCTGGCTCCAGTCACACTCTTCCTTGAACATAGAAACAGGCTCCGTGTGCTCTGTGAACACAACAGGGCACACTCCCATCTTAGGGCTTTGCCTAGAACACGGACTCCTGCACTCGATTCAACTCTTTGCTCAAAAATCACCTCCTGACTGAGGGCTGCTCTGCCCACTCTATTTAAGAGTGTATTGTGTCCCTCCCCATTGTGTCCTTATTCTACCCAGTTTTTTTCCCCCAGAGTACTTTTAATCTTCTAAGATACCATATAGTTTATCTCATTGTTATATTTACTGTTTATTGTCCATCCCCTCCTTCTAGAATATTAGCTCCACAAAGAAGAAATCATTGTCTATTCTGTTCACCACTCAATCCCAAGTATAAAACGGGACTGGCACATAATGGCCATTTAAACAGATGTAGTTGAACAAGACAGGATCACCACTCATGACAAGATCTGATGTAGTTATATACAAAAACCTAGAGAATTTACTTTAAATTCCACCCTGGAATATGTAGCTTTTACTCACACAAAAGCAATTCACAATGTGGATTCTTTCCAACTTAGTAAAAATATTGTTGGGATTAGTGTAATGATGTTAGAACTTGAGGAAAGGGGAGAAAGGGGGGGTTGTTTTTTATTCTTCACATCACCCTGTTTTTACCTGGTCAGCCCATAACTCAAGAGAACAGAGGAGAGTCAGAGAGAGACATTAACTAGAAAGAAGACAAAGAGAAGCCCTCTGTAGATAATATTCCAGATACACTTAAAAAAAATTCTTAATGTTTATTTATCTTTTGAGAGAGAGAGAGAGAGAGAAAGCAAGTGGGGTAGGGTCAGAGAGAGAGGGAGGCATAGGATCCGAAGCAGGCTCCAGGCTCCGAGCTCTCAGCACGGAGCCCGACGTGGGGCTCGAACTCACGAACTGGGAGATCATGACCTCAGCCAAAGTTGGACACTCAACCAAACTGAGCAGCGCAGGAGCCCCCAGATACACTTTTGCTTGACCAAAAAAAAGCTTAAATTAAACATTAAACATTTTAAAACATTAAAAAATATTTTGGGGGGCACCTGGGTGGCTCAGTCGGTTAAGCATCCAACTTCAGCTCAGGTCATGATCTCACGGTCTGTGAGTTCGAGCCCCACGTCGGGCTCAATGCTGACAGCTCGGAGCCTGGAGCCTGCTTCACATTCTGTATCTCCTTCTCTCCCTGCCCCTTCCCCACTTGTGCTCTCTCTCTATCAAAAATAAATGTAAAAAAATTTTTTAAAATATTTTTTATAAAAGTAGAATGTAAAATACAAAATATTTGAATGTGAAGGCTTATGTTTTCTCGGGTTTGAAGTTTCTATTTCATGCTTGGATACATGTTTTTGAGTGGCGTCATATATTCTGGCAGATCACGACAGCATGTTGCATTTTCAGTAAATGCATTGTTCTGGGAACCGAATACCATGAGAAAAATAATAAGCCTTATGGTGGAAGCATTTTTACTGCAAAAAGGCTAGGTCTTCACAAACATAATGTGCTTGATCACTTCTCATTTCCTTCGCAAAGTAACTAATTAAGCTTTTACTTAAGAGATAGGAAAACACACAGAGTAGTACTGAATGCTTTTCAAAATCTTTCATCTGTAGACATATTACATATTTTTCCTCACAGTAATGAAATAACCTTGTGATAAATGAGGCAACCACCCAATTTATTGTATAGTCTTACAGCCTGAGGGCCACATGCATGAGTAGAAAATAATTTGGCCAAGGCCATCTTATTCCTTGCTGAAAGGGCTCAGTGAGGACACCTGCAGTGAATGCTATTTCTGTGCACTAGAGAGATTACTGACAAAAGGTAGTCTGCCACCCCCAATACTTTGTTGGACAATGACCTTCCAAAATAGTTTTTGTTCCTGCCATGTTGGGTAGAGTGAACAGTGTCCAGTTTAATTACAATTATTTGTCAAGTCTTATAACTTCCACTACTTTCCAGAACTTCATTGTGAGCAAAGGAAAGTGATCGTGCTAACCCTTTTTTAAAAAATAGGTTTGGATGATACACACTTGAAAGAAAAGAATACAGAAAGACCACAACAGAAGGCTTTGCAAAGATATAAAAATCAACAAAAGGAAAGCAGGGAATTTCAATGCTATCAAGAAATCTGAGATCTGAAGTACATTGTTGAGTCCCCTGCTGATTGCCTAATAGATGATAGATAGATAGATAGATAGAGATAGATAGATAGATAGACAGACTGATTTGGGTAAACAGTGGAAAAGGAGGGGGAAGTTCTTGCAAACAGAAAAATGACAAAGGATACATATAGAAAGGGGTTGTGGAATTGGAAAAAATCATCATTTTTAAAACCATCATAAGAAAAGGTTGGGGGGGTGCTTGTGTGGCTCAGTAGATTAGGCAGCCAACTCTTGGTTTCGGCTCAGGTCACGGTCTCATGGTTCGTGGGTTTGAGCCCCACATTGGTTCTGCAATGACAGTGTGGAGCTGCTTGGGATTCTCTCTCTTCCCCTCTCTCTCTGCCCCTCCATGCTTCTCTCTCCCTCTCTCAAAATAAACAAATAAACCTAAAAAAAAAAAGTTTGGGACAAGAGTCATTAATGATGCTGAATCTGGGGGAAGAGGCTGCAGGGGGACAGGACATTTGCAAGTATCTACTCCCAGGTTTGCTGCTAGTTATAAGGGGAAAGATAGAAACCAGACAGTAGAGAAATCAAACAACATCTTGACCAGCCAGTAAAGTCACCAAAAAAGGACAGATGGACATCTTGCACCTTTGGGTATTAGTTACTCTGAAGATGACACAATTGTATATGTGTAGGATTCTGGTTGAAAGTTTACAGCTTGAATCTAAGCATGAAAAAAAAATCTGACAAAGCCAAGTTGAGAAGCATTCTATAAAATAACTGACTTATGGTCTTTAAAATCTCCTGGAAATATTTCATTAAGAAATCAAAGCTCTAGGGTGCCTGGCAGGTTTAGTCGATTAAACGTCTGAGTCTTGATTTCGGCTCAGGTCATGATCTCACGGTTTGTGAGTTCAAGCCCTGCATCAAGCTCTGCACTGACAGTGCGGAGCCTGCTTGGGATCCTTTCTCTCCCTCTCTCTGCCCTTCCCCTGCTCATGCTCTCTCTTTCTTAAAATAAATAAATAAAGCTTTTAAAGAATTTAAAAAAACTCAAAACTCTAGGGGCACCTGAGTGACTTAGCTATTTAAGCGGCCAACTCTTGATTTCAGCTCAGGTCATGATCTCACAGTTCATGAGATGAAGGCTTGTGTCCGGTCCTGTGCTGAGTGGAACCTGCTCTCTCCCCTCTCCCTTTGTCCCTCCCATGCCCATGCACTGTCTCTCTCTTTTAAAGTAATTAAACATTCAAAAAAAGAAATCAAAAATCTGTTTGCATCATTGAATTCACAAATGAGGGTAACCTTATTAGTATTTGCACTGAACACACAGACTTTCATATACTTATCAAAGGATTTGGTGATAGGAGGATAGTATCTTCTGATTGTGCCTATATTCTTACAGAAATTAGAAACAAGTCTTGTTCTGAAAGTGGGTTGAGGAGATGTTTATAGTTAAGGAATCTCAGAGGGGCAGGGAAATACCTAAAGAAATACATAATTTCCAAGCAATGCCAAGGGTTTCCACACTTAAGAATATAGTCATTCCTTGAAAGTGAAATCAGTTGTTTTAATTGTTCATTTTTCTCTAGCCACTTTAAGCTCCTAGGTACCAGTCTGGGAGAGCCAAAATGTTGAATTTAATCAAGATTGGAGATTTATCAGGCAATGGGGAGAAAAAGAGATAAGAAAGTTGATAAATGCACAGAAATAATTTTACTGATGGATGATAAATCTAAGCTTAATAAAGAAAGATAGGAAGACAGGAAAGAGGTGACATCAGTTTAAATTAACTTTTTTAAATGCCATCAGTGAAACTGGAAATCTAGGTGAAGTTCAAGATATGTTGGCGTGCGTATTCTAGAAAGGTAAAGAGTCGCGGTCAGATTTACATACGTACCATTCTGTTATTGGTTACAGCAAGGGTGAGAAAAAGATTTTTGCAGGCAAAAAAGTTCAAGTGTTAAAAATACTGTTTAACACTTCATGAAGTGGACAGTCTTCATGCAGAGAGCTGCAAAATAGGTGGAAGGAAGGGAGCTTTTAGAGGATAAAAAAATAAAGAACAAAGAAGAGAAAAATAGGAAATATCTGATTGGCTGCCGCATAAACCTTGTTTGGAGTGAGAAGGAACAGGAAGTAAGTATAGAGCCCAGAGTTGGCTTGGGGTTTGGGGATTAGCTGACTGGATCTACTAAGTTCCAGGTCAAGTGGAGCTTCATAGGGACATGACGGTTATCTAAGCTTTGGTTTGCTGCCATAGCACCCTGGGCAGAAGTAAGCTCCATCTTGGGGCTAGAAATTTACTTCAACACATGAATGTTGAAATCATCAACAATGCTAATAGAAGTCATGATGTGGAGAAAGATAATGGGCCAGATGCTAAATCTTCAATGGATGAGAGTCTAGAGCAGAGCAGACCACAGGTATTGATAACGAGGAGGAGTAGAAAGTAGTATAATCTCATAGTGTGTGCTACAAAAGAGCCCAGGTTTTTAAAGAGGGAACATAAGCCACGGTTTGAAAAATGGCTATGAGAATCCCAGAAGACACCCAGTGCACCTGCTGGCCCTATAGGACGTAGGATACGGAAGAAAAAGAAGACCTCTGATTTAATACTGCTGTAGAGGAAGCTGCCCTCTCAGGACAAATCTGACTTGAATGAAAACAGAAAGTGAATGTTCACTTCCTGAGATAATTATCTCCTGTATTCTTCCTTCTTCTCAAAAGCTCAAAAACCCCTTTATTTTTCTCGCTCTCAGCAGATCTCATTTCTCTGGAAAACAGGCACAGTTAGAAGAAGACTGCCTCATATTCTGAGCTAGAGTAATGTGTAAAGGGATGAAAAGGTGAGGATACAAAGGGCTTTTCTGATGACAGACTTTGTGGTCTACTGAGTACAGTGAAAGGGGGTGGGGAAAGTTTAGAAAATTAATTAAATTCATGCGTAAAGCCTTCCGGAGTTAGAGGTCTACAATGAAGGATGTTCTTGTAGCTTGTCTAGTAACTTGTTTCTCTGGTAACAGACAGATGTAAAACATGACTGGACTAGGTCTTGATGTCATCTGAGGGGAAGGGGAATGACAGCTTCTAACAATGTCATCTTTTTGGGAAGTGCATCTTAGGCCACTATTGAGAAAAAGTGGACAGGACTGGGTCCGTGTGGTGGGGATGGAAGCAGTGGAGAGGTCCTGCTGGGAGCTCTGTGGGCTTCTGCTCTGAGTATGGTTCAGGCAAATTGTGAGTAGTGGGATTTGGGAGACGATGGAGGAGAAGATTTTCTCCTAGCAATAATATTAGGAGTTATCTTTAAAAATAAGTTGTGAGCTGGAGCCCTGGGTGGCTCAGTCAGTTAGGCAGCCAACTTCAGCTCAGGTCACGGTCTTGTGATTCGTGAGTTTGAGCCCTGCATCGGCCTCTGTGATAACAGCTCAGAGCCTGGAGCCTGATTCAGATTCTGTCTCTCTCTCTCTCTCTCTGCTCTCCTTCACTCTCTCTCTCTCTCTCTCTCTCTCAAAAATAAATAAGCATTTTTAAAACATTAAAAATAAGTTGTAAGCGAACACTAAAGTATATTAAAAGATAAATTGAGGCATATTAAAACTTTAAGAGTTTATCTGAGCAAAAATTGATTTGAATCAGACAGCACCAACCAGAAGTTGTTAGGAGTACCCTGCCTTATATAGAGAAAGTGTGGAAGTGAAGAAATGCTCAGCTACAGCTTAAATCCTAGTTGGCTCTTTGTGATTGGTTGCCTTTTTGTAATTTTGAAGCATTTATAGGCTTACATCTTGGTTTGCTTACCGTGACAGTGGAGTCACCTCAGTGTAATGGGCTCCTTGTTTAATTAATTTCACAGGTGGTAATCATATTGCAATATATAAACATGTCAAATCAACATTTTGTACATCTCAAACTTACATGATGCTATATGTCAATTTATCTAGTAAGAAAAAATTTTTTTGAAACATGTTTTAAAAAAGTCATGAGATTCACCTGGCCTACCAGCTATTAAAACCATTTAAAATCAATAATAACTAAATGGGATATTAGTACAAAAATACATGCCTTGTTCATTGGAATAGAACAAATAGATTAAAATTTCACAAACAAAAGGAGAGACAACAAAGCAATGTGAAAAATGAGGATTAAGAAGGCACGTAGATAATTTGGCTTAGCCAAAAATTTTAAATTTAGAAAAAATAAACTTTGATGCAAATATACACCAAATCAAATAATACATAAATTTAAATGGAAAACCTCAGAAATAGTTTGGTTACGTATCAGATATCTGAAAGAGGAGATAAATGTCTAAGTTTAGAAACAACACAGAAGAGATAAAAAAAGATGAAGCATATATTTTAAGTACAAGTTTTCAACTGTGGTATGTCAAGGTAAAAAACTATAATTAATCATTTTGACAGTTATTTTTAGAAAAATACCTAGAAAAGATACACACTTCTGTATATTTGTTCATATCATATTATGTTAATTATGTCTTGATTCGAATTAAGATCCCACTTTTTAAATTACCAACCTAAAACAAACTAAAAATCACCCAATATAAACTACAAACAGCAAACAAGTTGTAGAACAATGTGAAATCCAGCTACTACCAAAGAAATGTAAAATAAAGAGCTATTGTTTTTACCATTAAATTACCAAAGTGTTAAGTGATAGCCAGTTAGTTGATTCTTGGAATTTGATTTTAACAAACTAAATCAAAATAATAATACAAAAAAAACCTATGTGTAGAAAGAAAGTCATCACTCCATTATTTATAATAATAAAAAATTGTTAATTTCAAAATAACTGAAGAGTCAGAATAATATGCAGACATTAACAATAAAGTTTATGAAGAATATGTAGTAGAATGAAAAAGACTATGTTATAATACAAAGTAAAAAAAAAAGCATATACATACCATTTTACATGACTACAAGGATATAAAAACCATAAATGACTAGAAGAGATTATATAAAGATAGTTGTTAAATCATGGCGACAAAATTATGGATGATTTTCCTGCTTCCAAATTTTTTAAAATAATGTTGTATATGTTTTGGTAACACTGTGCATCTTCCCCTTTACATTTGCTTTAGAGATGTTGGCCTGAGTGGATGAAAAGCATTATGTTTCTTCTATGAATTACATAACGTCTGTAAATTTTATAATATTGTAGAAAACTATAATGACATTAAGGATAAACAGCATAGGTGCACCTGGGTGGCTCAGTTGGTTAAGCATCTGACTTTAACTGAGGTCATGATCTCGCGATCAGTGAGTCCAGCACCGCATCGGGCTCCATGTTGGCAATGTGGAGCCTGCTTGGATCTCTCACTCTCTTCTCTCTCTCTGCCCCTCCCCTGCTTCTCCCCGTGGTTTCTCTTTCTCTCAAAATAAAATAGATAAATTTAAATTTTAAAAAAGGATAAATGGCATATTTTCCCTACTTAAATCATAGAATTGGAATATTGATTATGAAAGAATTTCAAAGGCACCATCCCTCCAGCTGCATCCATACATCTTTGAAAGATGATTGACCTTTAAGAACAAAACCTCTTAGAGTTAGTCAGGAATTTTCTAGAATTGATACCTTAAAAAGTTTTCTTCCTAGTGAAACCTTATTATCGCAAGAAGGAAAGATTATCACAGTCCACAGTTATACAAGTCTTATTTCAAAATATCTTCCAGTAGCTGGTATTATAAAAGATGTGCCATGTTTATTTCATGATGGACAGTCCTCAAAATATTGCTCTTCTGCATTATATGATAAAGTGATAAAGATATCACTTTATCAAAATTCAAAGGCTGTATGAGTAGAAAGCTATATGGCTCTAATCATGTCTTAAATTTTCATGTTCAACATGCAGCTGTATAAACCATAGGGAATCTCACTGAAATGTCCTCTGGCAGTTTTAATGCAGATGGCAAAACGTAAACACTTTGTTACATAAATAGACACTGTCACCGCTTCATGACAGAGAATGATGCAGAGTCAATCTGTAGAATCATTCTACGTGTGCTCCTCGAGCGGGAGGCAGGGAAACCTTCCGTATAAAAACAGCTTAGAACCACACGCTAATAAGAAACAGTTCAATGGGTATCCAGCTGTAACTTCCTGTTTTACATGGAGCCTGCATTTCTTGGCTTGGATGAAGTACATTATAAATCTCTTTGTCTCAGTCTTCCTAGATATAATGAAGCAAAGGAGTGGGTGTAATACAGCGGGAGTGTGTGCTTTCAGTCCACAGGAGTTGTTCCATTTTGGTATAGAAAACAAAGCTTGTGATAGCCCAGACTCCAAATGTTTAATTAAAGCAGGCTTAGAGAAGCTGTATACAGCTGTGTCCTCTGCCATGAGGCCTTGGCCCGTAGAGCCCACTAGACACTGGCAAAGCCTTTGCTCAGTAGAGCAGTCCTCAGAGGACATCCTGCCCAGTTCTGTGTCTCCATTTTCCTCTTTTCTCAGGTGACTCAATCCTGTGTCCTCACATCCCTGAGTACAGGCAGATCAGTAAGTGGTTCAAGTCACCAAGCTCTTGGTAAAGCAAGCCAAGTTAAAGGGATCCAGAAGAAACATTGTTCGTGTTGCATACAGGGTGAAGCCCTATGTTTGTGCACGCATATCAATCAGAACACTATCGTAATCTTATTGGTAAGAGCACAATTTAGAAGACTTTTTTTAAAGATTTTATTTCTAAGTAATCTCTGCACCCAACATGGTGCTCGAATCCACCACCTGAAGATCAAAAGTCACACGCTCCACCAACTGAGCCAGCCAGGTGTCCCTGGAAGATATTTTAGAAATAAGTTTATTGAAATGTTGCTTGTTCTTTTCTTCCATTGTAACGTTTTTTTGCATTATTATGCAAATGCCATGTTTTGCATTATTATGACAGTAGTCCTGTGATTTAGGCTACATTCATAGTAAGCCATTAAGGCATGTCAATTTCCAATTAGAATCATGATCGTGATGATCATCCAACCACTGCCAAATCATCAGAGGCGTTGCTCAGATGTTGCAGAATGATTGGTTCTTGAAGACATGGAGTACATAAGGGGTGCTTCTCTTCCAACCCTCGACACAGGATTGGCACACTACAAAATAGACATCCATACAGAGTCGTGATAAAGTGTGTTAAATGTGATTTAAAACACACTGACATATATTAACAATAAAAAATTAAGAAAATTTTTCAAATAATACTTAGAAAACGAAATTCTTCATTCCTATTCACAAACGTGCTTGCCTAAAGCGAGAAAAACCCTCACTTTTTTTCTTATTCCTATAATGGTTCCATGACCTTCTGAGTTGCAGGAGCCCAATAAAGGGTGCCCAATACCTGAACACCTTCTTTCACTCTCCATCTCTTTCTTCACCTACCCAGTCATCAAGTAAGCACTCAGCTGCTCAAGATCTCTTCTGATTTTTTCACTCAATGCCATGACTCCCTTACACTCTTTCACATATGCTATTACATCATTTCTCCTTTCCTTCTGCCCACTTCAATCCATATGGCTGAGACAATCACCTTCCCAAAGCATATTTACCAGCATATTAATATATATATATATATATATATATATATATATATATATATATATATCTGTTGTGCCTGGGTGGCTCTATCAATTGAGCGTCCAACTTCAGCTCAGGTCATGATCTCACGGTTTGTGAGTTCGAGCCCCACGTCAGGTTCTATGCTGACAGCTCAGAGCCTGGAGCCTGCTTCGGATTCTGTGTCTCCCTCCCTCTCTCTGCCCCTCCCCCACTTGTGCTCTGTCTCTCAAAAATAAATAAATGTAAAAAAATTTTTAAATATATATATTTATATATATTATAAATAAATATAAATATATATTTAAATATATATATAATATATATACATATATATTATATATATATATCTGGTAAATGCACATCACACACTCCTTATGTGATATTCAGAGCCCTCCATGATGATGCTACAATCGGATTCCTCAACACTTTTTCCCATTTCCACCCTCCACGTACTTTTTGCTTTCAACAAAAGTGTTCTGCTTCTGTGCTTTTGCTCAGTCTTGAATTAGCCCCTAGTCTTTAATTTATCTGCCCTTTCACATAATTCCAAGAAACTTCCCTAAGCAGCCAATTCTAAACATTTTGGCCAATGGCGCCATTTTTTATAGCACCTACCCTTTCATATACGTGCATCTTCAACCAAATAAAACTAAGATTTTTTTCAGACAAAAATTATGTCACCTCCCAAAGTGCTCAGTCCAGTGGCTGAAACATAGTAGACACTTAAGTATTTGCTAAATGTCTGACGCCCTTTACCTTTCCTTTTTCAGTGGCACCACCGCCCTATAGTTATGACCATGAGATGGAATACTGTGCCGACTTGCCGCCTCCCTACTCTCCCACCCCACAGGCTTCCGCGCAGCGTTCTCCACCCCCTCCTTATCCTGGAAATTCAAGAAAACAGTCCTTCTCCCAGAACAGAATATGTGCCAATCAGAGATCTTGCTTGGAATAAAAGGCTTGCTCTAAGGAATACATTTTTGGGTGAAACAATATGTCGAGTAGAATGTCCAGGCTAAGAAACACTGAGTTTTTATCCTTCTCTGAGCTGACCCCATCTGACGTACTGCTCGATTTGATGGTATCATATTTGAAGAGATGTACCAGTCAATGTAAGCACATTCAGAGAAGAGTAACAAGATAGACAAAACATCTGAAAATCATGTTGCTTAAGGAAATTGCAATACTCATCCTGGAAAAGAGAAGAATTAGGAAAGACAGGAGGACAGCCTGGACTACCTAAGGAGACAACTATATTCTGCATTGCTTTAAAAGTTGGAACAAGAATTATTCATTCTTTCGTTCATCAATAAATACTGTTCAAGTGCCTAAGAGCTCACTCTGTGTCTTCCACTGTTTGTGAAGCACTGGATGGAAGCTACAGGAACTTTGGTTTCTGGATGAGAACAAGGAACTTTGGTTTCAGTATAAGAAAGAGGAGTTGGAGCTTCCTTATTCACTAGATTGTTTTGTGAAGTTCTCTATTACCAAGACTTCAAACAGAATCTGTCTATCTGATAGAGACATGCTCTAGAAAGGACAGCTAAATCAAATGGTAGATGGATCCACTGGGCCCCAAACATTCTGTTCATGTTTTAGGCAAGAGTGAAGTAAGTCTCTATGCCTCCAAGAATTAAAACAACTGGAAGAGTTGAATCTTCTCTATTTAGTTTGACAGCTAAAACAGGATCAAAGGGACTCAACAGCTGCTTAAAGCCAAGTGCTAGCTACTGCTATCTAAAAATCATGTGACTTTAAGTAGTGTTTTATTATGAAAAAGGTTATTCCAACTGTGGGGGGGGGGAAACCATATTGAGTTCCACAAGCAACAAATACTTCTCTTCAGATTAAGAGATTAGAAGCCAAATATTCCCATGGGATTTTACATCAAGGAGTAGACTCGTAGAACTTGACAAAAAAGATATACAACAATTTACAAAAAGAAGAGAGGAAAATAAAATTTGGATTCTGTTCTGTGGAATTCCATTCATATGTAGCTTAGTCAAATTTGTTTCCCTTTTCTTTTGTAATACTTTAAAAACCTACTCCCTTGAAAAAGTTATACAGTTAATAGAAAGGTTATGATAGTGACACCAAACGGTTGCCTTTTGCCAAAATCCAAATGTTACGAAGTGCCTACCTTCAACTATAAAAGTTTTTACTAAATAATTCTAATGTGCCATATTTTGTTGCAAGTAACCTTAGCATTTATATTTTTATGTGGGTCCTTTCATGTTTTTAAAATTTACATTGACAAAATATTGGGGGAGAGGGATGTCACCAAGATGGTGACATACATCATTCCTGAATTTGCTCCCCCTCACAAGAAGAACAAGTAACAACTATCCAAAACCAGACACCACTGAGAGAATCCTAGAACACAGGAGTGAGGCTGAAGCACCCCCTGAACTTCAGAGACCAAGACAGACTGTAGTAGAGGGGTAAGAGAAGCGACTGCATGTTGACTGCATTGCCCCTCCCTCAGGACAGTGCAGCACCATGGGAAGAGATGTCTCCTGAGCCTCCAGTTCCTCCAGTGGAAAAGAGAACCCAAAGGAGGACTAACTGCCCCCCCCCACCCCAGGATGGTGGATCACTCTGTGGCAACCCCTACTCTGATCTCATACCACTGGATTGCAGGGCTCAGCCACTGTAAATATAACTGTGACAGAGAATGAGGAGGAGCTTGCAACAACCAGCCCATGGATGTTGGCAGACCAAGTTCATACTGGCAGTGCCCAAATAGTAATCTCAACCAGGGACTTTGCTCATCTGTAGAGCCAAGTTGGGAGCACATTCTGACCAGGGAACCCAGAGGGGTGCAGATCTGCCTTATTCACATCCTCAAACAAGAAGTTTGTCAGCCCTACAGCCCAGTTTTCTCACACCCAGGAAGGGTACTGAGTCACAGCACCACCAACTGTGGAGATTGCCTTCAGCCCCATCTGACCAGAAGGGCTAGAGACGACTCTTGGAAGCTGCGTGACCGAGTGACACTTGAGCTGAAAGAAGAGCAGACAGAGGTGATAGTTTGCAGAGCCAATGGCCTCATTTGGCCAGGGAACTTGTGGTGTGGGTCTGCTTGAGTTAAGGCAACAAAGAGCTGTACTGGTTTTAGAGCTGCTCCTCTTCTTGCATCCAGGCAGGGAATCTAATTCATAGCCTTGCTTATTGCTGAAGACAGCCTGCAGCCTATCTGAGCAGGGAGCTTAACCAGAGCACACAGGAAGCTGCACAGCCCATCTAACAGCCCTACATACCGTGGGACTCGAAGAGAGTGCAGCCCTTGGCTTCCTCCATCTGCAGAGCATCACCTGACAAGGGAATTCAGTGGACACTCAGGCCTGATTTGTGCCCCAAACAATGATTTGTATGGGTCCTGAGCCCTGGCTGCTGCCCTGCCAGAGCAGAGAAGCAGGTAAGATAGCTCCATCTACTACTGAATATAGACCCAGTCCCAAACATCTAGTAAGTCTGAGCAGAGAATAAGACAACAGAGGACCCCATCCTATAGCTTCATATGGATAGGGAACCAAGCCAGCAATCATATCCAAGTATTTTCAGCCAGTGGTAAACACACTCCATCCCTCTCTTCAGTGTTTGAATAGATGCCTTGCCCAAAGAAGTCCATAATAGCAGGTCCCACCTGCCCAAAGGCATTCCAACAGACACACCCACCTAAAATGAGCTGACTACTGAAGAGCTATCTCTGCCAAAACAAACCTGTAAAGTCTGGAAAAGGAGGTTAATTACTCAAAAGCTCAGGGCTACCTGGGTGGCTCAGTCAGCTAAGTGTCTGACTTCAGCTCAAGTCATGGTCTCACAGTTTGCAGGCTCAAGCCTCACGTCAGGCTCTGTGCTGATAGAAAGTGCCTAGAACCTGCTTCAGATTCTGTGTCTCCCTCTCTCTCTGCCCCTCTCCAACTCTCTCTCTCTCTCTCTCTCAAAAAATAAGTAAACATTAAAAAATTTTTTTTAATTACTCAAATGCTCAGATACCTATGCAAGAAATCAAGTCTCATGAAAAATCAGGTAAATACGTCACCACCAAAGGAAACAAATTAAGCCCCAGTGACTGACCCTAATGAAATGGAAATCTATAAACTATCAGACAAAAAATTCAGAATAATACTCCTAAGGAAGTTTAGTGAATGATGTGAAAGCAGAGACAGACAACTAAACAAAATTAGGAAAACAATGCAGGAACAAAAAGAGTTTGACAAAGAAATAGCAACCAGCAAAAAATCAAAACAAAAACAGAAATCCTGCAGTTAAAAGATACAATAACTGAACTGAAGAATTCAATAGAGAGTTTCAAAAGTAGACCTAAACATGCAGAGGATCAAATCAGCAACCTGAAGGATAGGGCATTGGAAATTACCCAGTCAAAGGAGAAAAATGAAATTAAAACGGCAAAGAAAACCCTATGGAAATTAAAGGATAATGAAAACCAACAATATTTGCATCATAAGAATTCCAAAGGAATAAAAGGAGAAAGGGACAGAGAGTCTATTTAGAGCAAAAATGGTTGAAAACTTACTGAACTTGGGGAGATAAATGGATATCTAGATCCATGAGGCCCAAAGGATCCCAAATAGGTTGAACCTAAGGGTATAGGGCTACTCTAAGAGACATTATAATTATATTGCCAAAAATAAAAGGCAAACAACAACAACATTTAATAGCACCAGGAGAAAAGAGAACTTACATACAAGGAACCCCCCATATGACTATTGGTGAATTTCTCAACAGAAACTCTTCAGGCCAGGAGAAAATGGGGTGACATACAAAATACTAAAAGAAAATAACTGTCAACAAAAATTCTATACCCAGAAAAGCTGTCCTTCAAAAATGAAGGAGGGATAAAGATTGTCCTGAACAAACAAAAGCTGAGGGGGGTCCATTACAACCAGACCTGTCTTGCAAGAAATGCTAAAGGGAGTTCTTTAACTCCCCTTATAATTAACATAAAAATAAAAACACAAAAAGGTAGCATGAATCTCACTGACAATGGCAAATATATAGTCACAATTGGATTATGCAATTTGGTAATAGTGATACACCATTCACAACTCTAGTTTAAAAATATTTTTTAAGAATGTAGCAAAAATAACCATAAATACAATAACCTGTTGTTATTTGCACCATATAAAAAAAACCATAAATTGTAACAACAATAATCCAAAATGTGAGAGGCAGAGGGGAGCCTAGGAGGCTCAGTTGGTTAAGCATCTGACTTTGGCTCAGGTTATGATCTCACGGCTGGTGAGTTTGAGCCCTGCATTGGGCTCTGTGCTGGCCGCTTGAAGCCTGGAGCCTGCTTCAGATTCTGTGTCTCCCTCTCTCTCTGCCCCTCCCTTGCTCGTGCTCTCTCTCTCAAAAATAAATAAACATTAAAATGTGAGGGGCCGAAATAAAAATGTAAAGTATAAAAATTCTATTTGTTATTAATAGGTTTAATATAGGTTTAAAATAGAGTGTTATAAGTTTAAGATATATTATGCATGCCTCATGGTAACCACAAGGGAAAATCTTGTAGTAATAACACAAGAGAACACAATAAATAAGTCAAACTATATTGATACAAAAAAAAAATCAAAAACACACACAAAAAAGACAGCAAGATAGGAAACAAGGAACAATGGATCTACAAAAGAATGAGAAAAAAATTAGCAAAATGGCAATAGTAAGCCCTTACCTATAAATAATTACAATAAATGTAAATGGATTATATTCTTCAATCAAAAGAATGGCAGAGCGGATAAAAAAATTCAACAATATCAGCCTTAAAAAAGACTCACTTTAACCTTAAATAAAAGACAAAAAAGGCAAGTATAGCTACACTTATATCAGACAAAATAAACTTTAAAAATAATAAAAAAAGAGTCAAAGAAGGTTATTATGTGATGATAAAGGAATCAATACATCAAGAAGATACACAATTGTAAATATTTAGGTGCCCAAGAGAAGAGCACTTTAATACATAAAGCAAAAACTAACAGGGTTAAAAGGAAAAATAAACAGTAATCCAATAATAGTTGGAAACTTTAATACCCCACTCTCAACAATGGATAGATCTTCCAGACAGAGAATCAATAAGGAAACAGTGGATTTGAACAACACTATAGAACAAATAGACCTAGCAGATGTACACAGAACATTCTGTCCAACAGCAGAATACACAATCTTCTCAAGAGCACCTAGAACATTTTCTAGGACAGACCATATGTTAGGCCACAAAACAGGCCAGCAAATTCAAGAAGACTGAACTCATACCAGTAGTGTGAAACTAGGAATCAGTAATAAGAGGAAAACTGGAAAATTCACAAACACATAGAAATTAACATTTTCCTGAGCAACCAGTGGGTCAAAGAAGAAATTAGAGGAGAAATAAAAGTTTATTGAGACAAATGAAAATGGAAACACAACACACCAGAACTTATGGGATGCAGCAAAAGCAGTTCTAAGAGAGAAGTTCATAACAATAAATGCCTACATGAGAAGTAAGAAAGTTCTCAAACAACCTAACTGTATGCCGTAAGGAATTAGAAAAAGAAGAACAAATTGACCCCAAGGTTTGCAGAAGAAAGGAAATAAGATCAGCACGGAAATAGAGAATAGAAAAACAATAGAAAAGATAAACCAACTAAGAGTTCTTCTTTGAAAAGATAGAATTGACAAAATCCTAGCCAGACCAACCAAGGAAATAAGAGAAAAAAATTAAACAAATCAACAAAATTACAAATAGGAAAAGAAACATTACAGCTATTACCATAGAAATTCAAAGGAACACAAGAGACTGTTAGAACATAAATTAGTGCAGCCACTATGGAAAATAATATGGAGGAATCATTAAAAAATTAAAAATAGAACTACCATATGATCCTGCAATTCTGCTCCTAAGAACATAACCAAAGATACTGAAAACACTACCTCAAAAAAGATATCTTGTACCCTCATATGAGTTCATAACAGCATTATTGACTATAGCTGAGACATGTAAACAGTCTAAGTATCCATCAATAGATGAATGGATAAGGAAGGTATGGGGTGTAGGGTGTTGTGTGTGTGTGTGTGTGCACAATGGAATGTCATCCAGCCATTAAAAAATGAAGAAATCCTACTATTTGGGACAACAACAATGGACCTTAAAAGTAATATGCTAAGTGAAATAAGACAAAAATAATCCTGTATGATCTCACTTATATGTGGAATCTTAAAACAGTAACAACTCATAGATAAAGAGCTCAGACTTGTGGTTTCCAAAGGTGGGAGGCGGGAAGAGGGGGGATAAGAGGAAGGTGGTCAAAAGCTATAAATTTCCAGTTTAAGATAAATAAGCACTAGGGATGTAATGTACAACATAATGACTAGAGCTAACACTGCTGTATGGTATATAGGAAAGGTGTTAAGAGAGTAAATTCCAAGAGTTGTCATCGTAAGAAGACAATTTTTTCTTTTATTCTTCTTTACTTTCCTTTTATCGTATCTAAATGAGAAGACGGATGTTAGTTAAACCTATTGTGGTAATCATTTTACAATATATGTAAATGAAACCTTCATGCTGTGTGCCTTAAACTTACACAGTGATGCATGTGAATTATTTCTCAATAAAACTGAACAACAAAACTGTGTATCACTTCTATTCATTGAAAGAACACTGTGATAATCATAACTTCCTAGTAGCTGGTTAGAAAGATCTTTATTACAAGTCTGCCTAAACACTGCACTGCATGCCTAAAAGAACACTGGGAGCAGATGATCAAATGTTTGTGTCATTTGGCAATTAAATCTAAAAAGTTTAATCCAACGTCATTATTATAATTTGGTGAAATCCCAAAATGACACTAAGAATTTTGCTGAATAAAATAATCAAAAGAAATGCCTTAAGGTTTAAAATTACAGTTCCGGTCCTCGTAGTTAGGAAACTTAGTAGTTAATATACGTAGCATATTTTTCTTTCAAATACATTGATCTGACTGAAATGCACTCTGTCAGTAAGATCTAAAAGCTGGATTTGTTTTGAATGTACTTGCTTGAGTCTTAGGCACTGACGATTTTCTGGCTTATAAGACACAAAGCATTCAAGAGCTCCAGCCTATTCTAGTGACTGAGATTTTAGCATAGTTTTAACAGTACATGTGCTTTATCTCTCTCCTGTAAGTGTGATCACATCCAATTACACTGCAGCTATGTGACTCAGTGCTGGGGTCTCTGTGACGTTCACAGTGTTGGTTGCAAATGAACCGTAAATTCCTTAGGAAAAATGGAGAGGAAAGGAGCAGCGGAAATTGAATTCTCATCATCTTCGCCATCAATAAACATTTACTGCGTACCTCCTGTGTTCTGCAAACATTACCCCCATAGGAGCCATTTCAGTCCGCACCATATCTCTTCTTTGAGTTGTTTTACGGCTACCCTTAAGGCTCAGCACAGGCCCAAAGACCTACAACCGATGACTATTTTTACTATTTGTTGTTAGTGTCACAAGAGCATAAAGGTGAACGTTACCAGTATAGACTTTTGGAGCTCAATGATATTTTCATAGATGATACATCTGAAAGGAAAACAGCATATAATGTGAAAGCTTTGAATTACGGTTGTTCAAAAACCAATGTGTGTGCTGTGGCCAGTGTCTGCAATATGCAATAAAGTGAAATGACTCATTATACCGAGGGTTATATTTTAATTGTCTTGTGTCCGTTTTGTTTCACCCTCCATTTCTGCTGATTTAGCCTCATTCTTTTGTACAGAAACACAGAGCTGAAGCCAGATAGACTTTATGTTGAATCCTGTCTCCTGCCTGTATTATTTGAGAGGGGCCACTTCATCTCTATGAAATTTAACTTTCTGCTCTGGAAAATGTAAATAATATAACGAGGTTCATCAGGTTTTGTGAAAATTGGATGATACACGCAAAATTCTAAGTATAGTGCCTGGCACATAGAAAATGTTCTCTAAATATTAACCAAAAATAAGTTAACAAAAGAATAACGTAAGGACAGCAGCCTCTGGAATCGTGCTGTCCAACACATTAGCCACCAGCTACATATGGTTAAATTTAAATAAATCAAATTTAAATTAGATGAAAAATTCTTTTTTTTTTTTTTTTTTGGAAAATTCACGTCTTCAGTCTCACTAACGCATTTCAAATGCTGTATAGCCTCAAGTGACCAGTGGCTACCACACTGGACAGTGCTGCTCTAGAAGAATCTAGGCAAAGTGCAGTGAGGTAGCAGGAAGGAGGTTATGAAGAAGGATACAGTCATCTCGTCCAGGAGAAACTGAGCTTTGCCAGCGAATGGTGACATCCTCCACAAATATGTGCAAAGAGGCCTTTGCTGTGGAAGTGAGGCTGGGGTCTGCAAGAAGCCCACTCGGTCTCTCCTCAGGGCCAGAAGCAGGGGAGGTATTGCAAGAGCTGAAGGGCTGAATCTAGAGGAGGGACCCTGGCCCAGGAGCTGGGGAGACAGAACCACAGGCCCTTCTCAAAGTCTACTCAGTTCTGCTGAACTGCCCCGCTCCACTGTGGAAGCCATTACAGGAGCATCCAGGGCCAAACGTATCTTCCTAAGGTGAGGCACTGAGGTGTGCTTTTCCATTATCTCATAATCTTGTTCCCACCACCAAATGAAAGCCGTGCTTACCATTCTTCCATTCTATTCCCAATCCGTCCCTGCTTAGCCAAACCCATTTTGCCAACTTTCGGCCGTAAGTGAGGTCAAGTCCAGGATGCATCAGACTATGTTGAGTCTGTCAAAATAGTGGAGAGCTGGGTGCTATTGCTTTATTTTTAACTTAATTAAAACACCCTAACACCACAATGCCAAAGTCATATGGTCACATAATCGCTTTCCAGATCCTCAATCTGAATGTGGTTGAAATGCGGTTTTAATTATAGGGCCAAGTTGCAAGGGAGAGAGCTGAACTTGTAAGGCCAGTGCTTTTCTGGTACGACCCCACTGTGTGGTATGACTCATTTCAAACCGCGTCAGGACCTCCAGAAACGAAAGCAACATAACTGGATTCAAAAAGACCTCCAGATGATTCTGATGTCCACCCTAATCCCCACCACACCCCTTGCCACTTACAATGGTTAAGGCAGAAGAAGGAATGAAGGCTTCAGAGTGAGAGATCGTGTTTTCTCTCACCTCCGTCGCCTTCTAGCTACGTGTTCCGAGCCGAGTAACTTGGTCTCCACAACCTTGGTTTTATCTAAAATATGGGAACACCACCACCTTTGCCAGGTTGTTGCCATGATTATAAACAGTATACAGAAAACAACTGTCATAAAGATTCTCTCTGGGGTTGGTGAAGTCCGACAGATACAAATATATATGCCAATTCTCTTTCCAATGCTTGTTCTCCCACTTCTGAGCCTTACCACTTCTGTGAGCAGATATAATAGTTATCCATTGCTGCGTAACAAACTACCTGAGAATTTACAACCTTGAAACAATGTTAACGATCTCAGTTTCTATAGGCCTGGAACCTGGGTATGGCTTAGCGGGGTCCTCTGCTCAGGGACTCCCACAGGTCACCTCCACGTGCACCTGATGAGGGCCTGCCTCCAAGCTCTTTCCTGTGCCTGGAGGACTCTGTTGACAGGCTTCTATTCCTGGCGGGCTTTTGGACTAAGGGCCCGATTTACTCACTGGCTGTTGGCCAGGGACCACCTGCAACTTGAAATATGTCTGCTTGCTTCCCCAGCGCGAGCAAGAAACGAGAGCCCTAAGGCGAAAGAACACGCTAGCAAAACATAGTGCCAACGAGAGGGGAGTCACAGAGTTAAACGCTAATCTTGGAACTGACATCCCATCACTTTTGCCACGTTCAGTTCCTTCGAATAAGGTCACCAGGTCAAGTCTGCACAAAAGAGAAGGAGATTACACAAGGGCACAAATACCAGGAGGTGAGAGCACTGGCTATCTTAGTAGTCAGCCTACCACAGGAGGGATATTTTTTCTCATCCTCTGTGGGTCCATTATGTGGAGTTTAGGCAATCTTTCCTAACAGGACTGTACTCCACAGCTGAAAGAATCACAGGGCCAAGCTTGGCTGTGATCAAATTGCTTTTAGTGAACTGACGGGGGCAGAAAGGAGCCGCGACGATCCCAGAGCCATGCTGACTGGGTGAGCGTTGCATTCCTAAGGAACACTGAACCGAGATCTACAACGTTTGTGTCTCTCCTGAACTTCATCTATGAGCTGCGATACAGCACATCGAATTTTGGCAGGGGAACAAAGTAAACCACGTACCACATACCTTATGGACAAGTCTTAACGTGGCCCCGGTTCTAACCTTTGTTTTAACTTCGTGCCAAGATATTTAATCTCCATTAAGAAGAGAATTCCCAGACGAGTTTCCAGATGAGTGTTCAGTGGACCAAGCTGCTACCTAACCTAATCTGGAATACCTTCACTAAACATGGGAAACAAATCTAAGGAAATGTTTGCAACCGCAGGAACGTGTGCTGGGGACTTTGCCTTCTCTGGATGCATTAAGAAATAAATGGTTTTAAAATGTTCAGCTAGACCCTTCGATTTTAACCTGTTTCAGCTCTGCTTTCCCTTTTCCCACCCAGCTTTGAGCAGCTTTCGAGTGTGTGCAGCCCGCCTCCTATTAGTGCAAAGGGGAGGCAGGGGGATCCCTTTCTGAATCACATTTGGTCATAGGCAATACGTGAATAAGAGATCTCATATTGTCTCCATGATCTGAAGGATGGATAGAACCAAGTGACCTGATTTTCCCATTTCTGTATCTCATTGTGAGTTAATGTCTCCATTATCACACAACCTGCACCTTATTTTCGTGGTGGACTGGGAAGAACGTGAAGGCAGTTCAGAAGAATTAAGTCGTTAAAGTCCAGTCCTTTCTGCTTTGTCTATGAAAATGCATTTGGAGACCACTCCCTGGGTCTCTCACCACTCCCTGAACACACAAGACAAACTTGCTTCTTTCTCTTCTTCTTTTTTTTTTTTAATGTTTATTTATTTTTGAGAGACAGAGAGTTTGAGCACGAACAAGGGAGGGGCAGAGAGAGAGAGAGAGAGAGAGAGAGAGAGAGAGAATCTGAAGCAGGCTTCAGGCTCTGAGCTGTCAGCACAGAGCCTGACGTGGGGCTCGAACTCACAAGCCGTGAGATCATGACCTGAGCCCAAGTCAGACTCCTAACAGACTGAGCCAACCAGGCACCCCCAAACTTGCTTCTTCAAAAGGCTTCTCACTTCTGTGGTCCCCCTGCTCATCTTCCCACATGTAGCAAAAGGGCTTATACTCTGGGAGGTGTGATGATTTCTCCCGTCAAAATTCACAGATTCCCACTTCTGCCCCTGCTTCTACCTAGTTTGTACCCTCCTTGTATCCCTTGTTACAGATTTGTTAAATGTCTGTTTTTAAGAATTAGAAGAGGGGCGCCTGGGTGGCTCAGTAGGTTAAGCTTCTGACTTCGGCTCAGGTCATGATCTCACAGTCCGTGGGTTTGAGCCCCGCGTCAGGCTCTGTGCTGACAGCTCAGAGCCCGGAGCCTGCTTCGGATCCTGTGTCTCCCTCTCCCTCCCTGCCTCTCCCCACTCATGCTCTGTCTCTCTCAAAAATAAATAAATATTAAATTTTTTTAAAAAAAGAACTAGAAGAAGAGAGTTTACAGTGAGTAGCATATTCTCAGTGGGGTCCGTAATCCAAGATAGGGGTCAGAGAACTGGCACAAAGGCTATAGTCTCAGTTTTTAATTGATGGTATACATCGATCCAGATGTAGCTGGATTGTGTCATTAAGTACGGTATTAACACATGTCACTCAAGCAAATGAACATGCTCCTCTTGACTGACTCACTTAGTGGGAACAAGACCACACACCAGTTTGGGAGCTGTGCTCTTATAATTCTTCAGATTAAATCCGGGCTCATTTTTTACATAAAAAGAATACCAACCAAATATCAGAAAATAATTGTCTCATAAATCACATTTCCCATAGAACAGATTACAATGTAATTTAGACTTCACAAGCAGTGTCCAAAGGATTTGCTAAAGGCATTTTTACTAAAGTAAGATTTCATTGTTTTCCCATTACCATTTCCTCAGGGTATGTTAAAAAAAAAAAAAAAAGAAAGAAAAGAAAAGGAAAAGAAAAGAAAAGAAAAGAAAAGAAAAGAAAAGAAAAGAAAACACTGAATATTCAGAAATGAAGCAAAAAAAAAGAAGAAAAAAAAAGAAAACTGGTGGAAATAGGTTATAAAATGGCTGCTATCCTTTGTGCCGTTATCATTTGATATGTATAGAGAGCATTGGTGCGTTTATCCAAGTTCTGAAAAAGCAGTTATACGATTGTAAAAAGATTCTCAATGAAAGGATCCTTAGAAATGTATTACCTTACATCATAATAATTTTTTTGGTGCCAGGCACTGTTCTAAACATTTTACATTTAATTACATTGAATCTGCCGATCTCATCGTATAGGTATTATTATCATCCTCATTTTGCAGATCTAGGAACTGTAAATGTATCATTTCATAGTCCTAAAAAAAAAAAAAAATCTTTCGGTGAGAATAGATTTCTAATGATGCAAAGAAATATATCCATATTTACTCTTTGCTTGTAGAGCTACCTGTGGTGATCCTGTCACTGATCACAGAAGCTGCCTTTCCATGGCTTGGGTTCTAAACAGATAATTTTACGTGTTTGAACAATCTTAATGACTCATATCCTTCCTTTCATCCTTCTGTTGCAATTCATCACTTTCTCTTCTTCAGTTCCCACTTTTATGTACACTGTCGATGTGATGGAGAGTAAAAGGTCCCTCTGTTCCCTGATAAAGCACCTGGTCCCAGCAGACACCTGCACCCAATTATCTCTCAGGGCATGACTTTCACCAATACAGAAACCACTCGGAATTTTCTGTGAACGTCCTATATTTCTTTGGACCAGTACAAATGAATGAGTCAATATTTATTTTTTAAAAAAAGAGAGAGATGGGGCGCCTGGGTGGCTCAGTTGGTTAAGCGGCCGACTTCGGCTCAGGTCATGATCTCGCGGTCCGTGAGTTCGAGCCCCGCATCAGGCTCTGTGCTGACAGCTCAGAGCCTGGAGCCCGTTTCAGATTCTGTGTCTCTCTCTCTCTCTGCCCCCCCCCCTGTTCATGCTCTGTCTCTCTTTGTCTCAAAAATAAATAAACGTTAAAAAAAAAATTTAAAAAAAAGAGAGAGATAAAGGAAGAGGATATCTGCAGAGTGATGTAAATTTTTAAGTGATTTTGAAGGGACAGTCATGAATGTTGATAGAGTATATGAAAACTGTGAACACTGGCATCTACTTTGTCAGTATCTCAATATTCCTATGGAACTGGTTGTTGGCTTTCTGTTATACATTCAAAAAGTAAAAGAAAAAAACTCAAGATCCCTGCAGAATTTTAAAGGGAAAATTACCTACAAGCAATAAAATAATAAATTAGACAATAGCAATATGTTAGAAGAGTTAAGGGAAATGTTTAAATAAGAAAAAGGCAGTAATAGTCTTCTAGATAATTCTGCATAAACAGCAGCGTTCTCCAGGAATCCAGGAATAAAGTAGTTTTGCCCAGCACAAAGCTATATATGAATGAATGTCAAAATTAAAATATTTATGAGGTCTGCGTTTCTCCAGGCCAGAGCAATCTAATAAAGGGTATTGCCCCTTTCTGGGCCTCATTCGTTACTGTAGGACTTCCAGACTCCTGAAAAGTATAACCTGTGATTAGATTTGGAAGTCACCAGAGTATTTCTGGGACCTCTCCGTTATCAGGTAGCATCTTCTGCACCTCCTCTCTTACGGAGGTTATTGACCGGACATGCCAACCACTAAATTGCACGAAGGTCACGTGGCACTGCCATGCTGCTAGGGACACTGGTAAGATGGTTTGGTGTGCCCAGCAACCAGCACCATCATTGCTGCGGGAGATCCTGTGTTGTATCGTCACTGTCCACTATTGCAATGGCAGAACTATCCTGGAGAATGACTGGGGTGCTGTGTCTGCCTCTGGCTGTTGTTGAAACCTACTGGCTGCGGACTCCAATAAAGTTAGGACACAGACACCTTGAGGCCTGGGCCACTGGAAGGGTAGAGACCCCAATATGCTAGCGCTTCCTATATTCTTTCCATCTTTTAACAAACGAATAAAATGTTGTACCCTGAGCTAAATGGGAAAAGAACTCTTTCTCTTTTACTGAAGGTGCCAAGCTCAAAGCAGTTCCCAATGTCTCAGGGGCTATCTTGTGAAACTATTTCTTTCATTTTTGACCTAGCATCCTTTTCTCTCCCTTAAACTTAGACCATAGATCTACAAGGAAATAACTGTAGGACAAATTCTAGTGATAGACATTGTGCTCTTTTCATTAAAAAAAAAATTCTACTCTTCTCTGAAAACTAGGACATTTTATGGGAACGTAATTCTGCCTCTTTTCCTCCCTTGAGATGAAACTTGCCCGGGAGACTTCATCATCTCTCATACAAATAAAATCTCAGTGGATCTGCTCTACCACTTAGACTTTCGGACATGCTGGGAATGAACAGCTGAAATTCAAACTGGGCAACTGCATTCTGCACTACAAGCAAAATACAGTGGTTTCAATGACTCCCAGTATGTCTCCCAGTAAAGAACAAATAGCCATGGGGCGCCTGGATGGCTCAGTTGGTTAAGTGTCTGACTCTTGATTTTTGGCTCAGGTCATGATCTCATAATTCATGAGTTTGAGCCCCACATCAGGCTCTGTGATGACAGCGCGAAGCCTCCTTGGGATTCTCTATCTCTGCCCCTTTCCTGCTCGTGCTCTCTCTCTCTGAAAATAAATAAATAAACTTTAAAAACTTAAATTAAAAAAATAAGAATAAATTTCCATAAAGCAGAGCTTAATTGAAACTAGTGTTTGGTCAAATTCAGATGAACTGAGAAAATAACTTTATCAACCTATTTAGATGGACTCATTATTTACTTCAATTTTGTATGTGAATTTGACTGTCATTTTGGCAATCAGTAGACCTGTTCTTAAAGATGGGTCAGTAGAAACCAAAATAAAGGCCAAATGTTTATCTATAATAATTTTTAAGCAAATATATGGCATGACATAAGATAACCTAAAGTACTGATGAAAAAAAAAACGTTGAATAGATAGAAAAGTTAAAAATACTCTTTGCGTAAAGCCTTTCTGTATCACATACCTCCCATTCTGTCCATCCAGATCTCATCTCCACCCCTCTCCCCTGTATCTCTTCCCAGGGAGTCATACTGTATGGACTACACCAGTGAGCTCCCTTGCCTATTGGGCTTCTGGTTGAGTTTGGCCAACAGGGAGCCCCCTCCAGAGAGCAGAAGGAAAACAAAGAATAGGATAGGGTATTTACTTGGGTTATTTATTTGGGCTGTGCCTCTTACACAGAAGTCTTGATTCTCATGGGATTCACTCATCAAGCAGCTGTTTCTGCCAACTCTTTCCTCTGCCCCATTCAGACCCAGGGCTGGTAACACTCCACACTGATACTAGCCTGGGTATACTGTGCAACCCACTTGCAATTTCCCTATACTCTACCCACACATGTCATTAAAGGCTCTTCCAATTACCCAGTTTGAGTGTGCCATTTGTTTCTTGTCCTGACTGAAACATGCATTCTTTTTTTAAAATTTTTTTAATGTTTTTATTTATTTTTGAGACGGAGAGAGACAGAGTATGACAGAGAGATTGGGAGAATCCGAAGCAGGCTCCAGGCTCTGAGCTGTCAGCACAGAGCCTGACGCGGGGCTTGAACTCACGGAGTGTGAGATCGTGACCTGAGCTGAAGTCGGACGCTTAACCGACTGAGCCACCTAGGTGCCCGAAACATGCATTCTTAAGAACATATATCTGAATACGAATCATGTAATATATTAAAATAGACCAGAGGTCTCTTCTCGACTGCTCTGGGTTTTGTTACCTATTTATTTGAGAAAGCAAGCAGGACACCTGAATTCTAGTCCCAGCTCTACCACTAACCAGCTTCAGGACCGTGAAGAATTCTCCGAACCACTGTTTTCTTGAAAACAAAATAAAGGTGTTAGATTAAATGACCTCTAAGATCATTTCTAGTTCTGTGATCCCAGGAGGAACTAACAAATTTCTTCTGGCAGCTTCCAAGAATGAACAAGCCAATAAAAATAATTGCATAGACTCATAAGGATATTTTCATGTAACATCCCTATTTCTTAAGTGAGGAAATAGACACAGAATAGACAGACTTTTTCAAAGTCACTGGTGATAAGCAAACTCATCAGGACCTCAAAGTCATTGCTTTTATCCACTGCACTATGCCACTTCTCTCCACACTTGTTGGTTCAGCGTGTTATTGCCACACCCTTTCCTGTGCTTTGCACATACTGATGCCCCGTCTTTCTTATTTCCTGATCTCATTTGAAATACCAAATGATAATATTAGGGCTTCTCTAACAACCTGATCTGATTAAGTCTCTAACGGCGCCTTACCGTTGCTCTGCAGCGCTATCTCCCGTGTGCTGCCTTCACAGCACTTATCTCCGGATGTACTTAAATATTGTTTACTTGTTTCTGTTCTGTCCCCTTTCTCCATTAGACTGTAAGTTCCCCGGGACCAGGGGCATGTCTGTTTAATGTATAACTCTATACCCAGCATCCAGTAAAATGTCTGGAAAAATATAGGCACTCAGTAAAAGTATCTGTTAAATTCATCATTGAATGTGTTTTCCAGAACTGCAAACTAGGGTATGGGATGTCGTTGCCCAAATGCTATAATAAGAGAACGTTTTTAAATTTAAGCCCACAGTTCTTACATTTGAAGCGATCATCTCAAGACACTCTCTCCTTCCCTCTTTTCTCCTTTTCTCTACAGCCTTCCCTGATGGGAATGATTCAGAATGACGGGTGGTACCACCACCACCAAGAACCAGGGAGTCTTTGAAACAATGTGGTGGCATTTCAGGTGACACTATGTCTATGGAGATGCTACTGACATTTAGTACACCACAGATGGCAATCACATAAAACAAAAAATCGTCCTGCCCCAAATGCCCCAGGGGTCAATATTTTCTCCAAGATCTTCCTCAGATACCTCCGAGTCAACCCAAAAGGTACAAATCCATGATTGCGTGAAGCATCATTAATTTTTAATGTTTCGGATAGTTAATGACCCTAACACATGCCATTAGCAATGTCAGCTGACTGGCTGGCCTGAGGAACAAAGGGAGTCGTAAACGTTCCACCTCTATTCTCTTTTTCGAACTTCAGAGACTGATGGTTACACAGCAAGGATATCTCAAGTAGCGTATTGGCCTCTCTCACTGCAATTTTGCTTTGACTGCTACGTTTCACCCAAGTGATGGCCACACGTTGCTGCCTCCAAGAGACAGATGCAAATATCCATTGTTCGAGTCAGGATGTATTTTTACCTGAGAGCAACCTGCATTCTATCCAAAGCGGAGCTTCATTTTATTGTCGGTGAAGAGGCCAGTGATAAGTTGTGAGTGTACAAGTTGTTGGGAATATGAATAACTGACATTGAACATAAGTCCTTTTTATGGTCTCCATTCATTAGGGGAAAATCCAATCAGGCAGCACTGTTTTCATGTCATCAGGCTTGAAATATGGTTTGGAAATAAAAACATTGGCTTCTACTTGTCCTCAGCATGGATTTAAGTAAGTCAGGCCTTAAAACTATGAGATAGCGTGAAAATTAAAATAGTAGAGGCAATATTTCTACTTATATGAAGGGGAATAAAATAGAAAAGTCCATCAGGTTACCCAAAAGTAAGCCTGGTACATTTGTAGGCGTCCACTTTAAAATCACTTTTATCCACTTATTCATGCATTCGGGCATTTACTCAATCAACAGATTTTTATGGAGAACATATTTTGTGTCAGACACTAAAGGCTGGGTTGCTAGCAATGAAGAAAATGGGCACGGTCCCTTGACTCATAGAGATTACAGTAATCTCCGTGCTCTGTACCAGGAAAAAAAAAACAACAACACAAAACACGAGTCACTACAAAATTAATGTATTAAATTCAATTGTAGGAATTTATCAAATGCGACTGTCAGGTCACATTATCCTAAGAGCAACCGTATAGGTCATTAAGATTGAACATGTTATCTCAGAGGCAGGAATGCTGACATCCTGGGAGGTGAAATGGCTTAGCTGAGTGTAATCAGAGGAAGCAGCCAGCCTGGGGCTCTTACCAGGTAAACACAGAGGAAGCAGAGAAGATCTTCATCCACACCTAAGGCTGACAGGACCACTAAAAGACAAAATACAACCGTGTGTGCACTTCAGCTAAAGTTAGGCTCATAGCTCATGTCATCTAAAGATTCTTGCCACTTGCTACAGCGTGGATGGAGCTAAGGTGTATTATGCTAAGCAAAATAAATCAATCAGAGAAAGATAAATATACAATTTCACTCATATGTGGAATTTAAGAAACAAAACAGATGAACATAGGGGAAGGGAAGCAAAAGTAAGATAAAAACAGAGAGGGGGGCAAACTGAAAGAGACTCTAAAATATAGAGAACAAACTGAGGGCTGCTGGAGGGGAGAGGAGTGGGAGGAAGGACTAAACGGGTGATGGGCACTAAGGAGGGCACTTGTTGCCATGAGCACTGGGTGTTATATGTAAGTGATGAATCATTAAATTCAACTCCTGAAACCATTATTACGCTATATTGGTTAACTAGCCTGGATTTAAATAAAATTAAAATTTTTTTTTAAAAAATTGGTGTATCTGAATAAAGAATATATGGTGGTGGGGGGGGGGGGGGGGGAGAAAGAACAATGGTCTTCGAAACCCAGGAGTTTTCCTTTTGTTTTTTTTTTTTTAATGTGACTTACTTAATGGTGGCTGTTTTCATTTGGTTTTGTTTATTAAGCCTTTTGGTTATACAACTATGGTTCGTTTGCTTCTTGGTTGGTTTTAGCAAGGCTCAAGTATGTTAGGGTTGGAAAAAGCCCTTTCTAGAAGCCAATGTGAAAAGAAAGGCTCCGTAGTATATGATTCTACTATACGACATTATGGGAAAGGCAAAACGATGGAGACAATAAAACAGTCAGTAGTTGCCAGAGTTTAGGAAGGATTATTAGGGCAGTGAAACTAATATATGTTACTCTAATGGTGGACCCATGTCCATTACACATTTGTCCAAACAAATGTTCGAGCCCCACATCAGGCTCTGTGCTGAGGGCACATGGAACCTGCTTGGGATTCTCTCTCTCCCTCTCTCTCTGCCCCTCCCCTGCTTGCGTTCTATCTCTCAAAATAAATAAACATTTTTTTTAAAAAGGATGTACTGGGAGAGGGAAGAGCAAAAGCTAAGAGGGAGGATTTCTGGTTCCCTGAAGTTTTGGGTGGTTTTTTTGGGGGGGGTGGGGGGAGTTGTTTTTTACTTCTAAATGTCCCCTGCCTTATGCCTGGAGAATACTGCGGTCAAGTTCTACCCAGCCCTTCTTAGCCGGCTCAGAGAGGCACACCGAGAAATAAAATTTCACAGGATAAGATTAGGTCTCAAATATTCATTTTCATCTTAATTTTTTTTTAAAGTAGGCGCCACACTGGGCGTGGGGGCTTGAGCTCACAACCCTGAGATCAAGACCTGAGGTGAGATCAAGAGTCGGATGCTCAACTGAATGAGCCACCCAGGCTCCCCTCATTTTCATTTTTAAAAGCCCTTAGGTCTTCTCCCTGAAATATTCTACCACTCTATTTATTGTTTCCTGGACTGGAGAATCAGGGTCTATGTGTGGTTCTGTCTATAATTCTGAATGTTTATCATCTCTATGCTACCACACAAAAATACACAGCTGATTTCATCCCTTTTACGGCTGGTGAATAGAGACGAGAAAGGTTGTGCCAATAACTAAAAGTATACGAGGACTGGTAAGTCCTGGGATCTTATGAATGTTCTTATGGAATGTTTTACTAGCTTTCTGCCAGAACTGACATGCAGCATGGGAACCTTTCACTTCCTAAAGGTATTGTAATTTGTGGTATATATTTAATATTCTTTGTGCATTCTTTTGGGCAGATATAAAGTAAAGATGGGAAATATTATTATCCTTCCCCCTTAAAATGAATTTAAGGAGTGTGTGCACATCTAAAGTACAAATTTCTAGTTTATTGCTGTAACTTTTCAATACTTTCGACATTTCTAATGGTGAGTAATTTGGTGTGTGTATGTGTGTCTGATGCTCATTTAAGCATTCATAGCAGATGGATATGGAGGTAATGTTAAAATCTAGAGAATTCATCTTATGTTTATGAATATAAATTATTGTTTGTCCACAAATTAGTCAATTACTAAATAAAACGTACAAACCAACCAAATGTCTTCTATGTCAATTACCAGATTTAAATTGCTCACCTACCTGAAACATTCAAAGGAGAGATCTCCAATTGGAAAATAGCTACACTGTTTTCCATTGTAAGATTAGCATTTTCCTTGAGTCAAGAGTTCATAGCATTTCCCAGCTTTCTCCCAAAGCTATCCTCATAAGGTGAGTCAAAGGAAAAAAAGATAAATGTGGACATTTTCAAGAAATCTGCTATCTCTGCAATCAAATTTCCTTTTTCTGAAATAACCATGCCCCCTCCTAACTCACAGACAAAACATGATGATTTAGGGGTTGAATGATTATATTCCAATGAAGTAGTGCCATTTGATTTCTAACTGCTTAAATTTCACATTTCTTATTTCCCAGCGGCATACAGCTCTTCATACACACACTGAATGTATGAGGGTACGCAATACCCTAAGATATAGCTAGCTGATAAAAAATGGAATATTCTAATTTCCCTGAAAAGAGGGAAGGGGTAAGAAAGGAGTCTAAAAAGTTCTAAAATGCTCCCCAAATATGAAGACTGATGCTTCCAAATACATATATTTTAGAATACCTCAAACAATCGATAGGGTTATTGGCTTTCCTCTTAAGCTCTGCTCATAGAAGATTCAGCCCCAACTACAGATCCCTGAATAATTTTCATATGTCTGAAAATGGCGGAATATTTTCTTAAAAGACGGCCTAAACAAAATCATGAGGTTTTTCAGTTTGTTAGCGTAAGAGCTTCTTTCCTTTCTGACTCAGTTTATCCCCACTCGATGGTGCATCCTCCCCCTTCAGATGTCAGTGATTATGAGAGATGATAGGGGTTACTTTCTCTTTTCTATGATGTGGATTTTCCAGGGATCAGGCTAAAAGGGTAAGAGAGGTTAATGCGTGGGGCCAGAGTAGGTGTGTGTGTGCGGTCGAGCGTGTTGCATGAATGTGAATATGTGGGTGTGTGCACAGTGTGAATGCATGTAGGTGTATATGTTGGGGGTGGGCATGAACATGCAATGAACACAGTAGACTTGGGAATCAGTCAGAGACAGATTTAAATCCCAGTCCCACTGCTTACAAGCTACAGGACCTTGTTGAACTTACATAGTTTCTCTGAGCCAAGGTTTCCTCATCTATAAATGGTACACCATTTAGTGTGGGCTATTGCTTTGTCTAAGCTTCCAAGAACCATCTGTGAGGGTAAATTGTGTGTGTCAAATTGCCTAGGCTACAGTGCCTAGTTGTTTGGACGAATACTAGTCCAGATGCTTCTGTGAAGGTATTTGTGTATATGATTAACAATTGCAACCAATTGACTTAAATAGATTACCTTCCAAATTACGGGTGGTCATAAGAACAAAGACTGAGGTTTCTCCCAAGGAGGAGGAGATCATTGTGCCTCAAGACTGCAGCATAGAAACCTTGCCTCAGTTTTCAGCCTACCAGTCAGATTTTGGGTCTGCCAGTCCCCACAATTACATGAATTAATTCCTTAAAAATAAAATCTCTCTCTCTCTTTCTCTCTGAACACACACACACACACACACACACACACATACACACCCACTCACAACATGGTTCTGTTTTCTGGAGAGCCCTGACTAACATACTATCTCATGTTGTTGCCATGGAAATGAAAGAAGTCCAGTATGGGGCTAGAATGCTGCACATGTTCGATAAATTTTGGTCCCTTACCCCATTACTCCCTCTCCCCCACCCCCAAAGTTACAGGAGATCCACTCACAAGGCAAATTCTGAAAGCAAACTGCCTTTGTCCTTTGGGCTTTGTAGGTAAGTTGGGAAGGGGGAAGAAGGAAACAAAGTCGCACAGGATGGGCTCTCTCACAGGAGCTTCCTGGGACAAAAAAAAAAAAAAAAAAAAAAAAAAAAAATCCAGTGTGTCATTTGCTATCTTTCAGCCCTAGGCTGGGCCTTATTCCACCAGAGGAGAGGGCTCTAAGCCTGGCTGGCATCATTATCTTTTAAATGAGAGCTACTGGCCTGATTTCTGGAAACCATCTCACATCAAACCCAGACCCAAACTGTGTTTCACTTGGGCTCTGGCCTCTCAAAAGCGATTGAAGAAAAGGGATTCAAAAATAACTCCACGAGAAGAAGCACTATAAAGTGAAGGTGAGGCTTTTCTTTGTCACTGAATGTGATAAAAATAATGCAATACTTTAAATACCATCACCACTCCTTACCAGAATTTCTAAGGGAGAAACTTAAACCAAAATCAGCTCAACTACAGAGTTGACACTATTCTCGTAAGAATATTGATACAGTCTTTTGTCTCAATAACCAGACATATAATTCACTCTCATCTCTCTCTAGAGTCCCTGAAACCTTCTAATATAGGTTAACTTGATTTCACTTGGGACGATGTTGAATTTTATGATCATGGCTTACGAAAACACAATCACAAACTTCAACAGTCAAATTAAACCAATTCATGATTTCAAAATTTTGGTGGCTTTCTTAACATATCGAAAAACCTATTTCCAAAGACATGTGTCTAGTTAAGATGTGGGGTACGGGGACAACTCACGCCCTATTAGCATGTAAGATGGGTAAATCTTCCTGAAGAGCAGTTTGATAACATACACCAAAATGCAAAATGTGCATATGTTTTGACTCTATATTTTTACTTTGAGGACACGATTTAAAAGAAGGAAGACAAATATGCACTTATTTAGCTATTGGTTGAAGATTATTTCCATATTTTAACTATGCTACAGCTGTTCTTATGCATCTTCAATTTATGCAATTGGCATTAAGACTAATTCTAGAAACCATGCCCTAAATCAGGATTCCCTGAAGCCAGCAGTACAAAATGTGGGCATTCTTCCCTCTGAAGGACATTTGGCAACACCTGGAGACATTTGTGGTTGTCACAAATGGGGGAAGGAGCTATTAGCACTTAGAGGGTAGAGAGAAGGAATGCTGCTAAACGTCCTACGGTTTCCACAATAGTTACCTAATCAATTATACTTCAATTGAAAAAAAAATGGAAAAATTAGATGGCCCAAAATGGCAATAGTGCCGAAGTTGAGAAATACTGCCTTGAGCCTTGCATAAAAGTTATAATAAATTCTTCTAATAATATTCCTTTACGGAATTAATTGTTATTTCAGTGGCCCAAATAATCCAATAGGACATGACACAGAAATAACTTCAAAGCTGAGACTATCTGTGCTCCTCATAATGTGAAGCATATCTCTCTTGCTCTTTGATAAGACACAGAAAACTTCAGACACAGTAACATCTTCAGATTAGTTCGGCATACCAAAGGCACTGAACAATTTACTTATGTTCCATCTGCAAAGTCAAAAATACCAAGCACAGATTCTTTAAGAATAGCCACATGTTCAGAAAAAATTGGCAAGTTATTTCCCCAAAGAGCTCAGACTAAACTATTAACCTGAGCATAAGATGATTAAAAGTTTGTTATATGTAAATTTCCCTAGACAAGATGCTTTAAGAACTACTATAGACTGAATGTTTGTGCCACCCCCAAATTCATATGTTAAAACCTAATCCTCAGTGTGATGGTATTTGGAGGTGGGGCCTTTTGCAGTTGGAGGCAATCAGGGCAAGACAGTTGAGACCTCATGAATGGGATTAGTGCTCTTAGGAAAAGAACCCCAGAGGGGCACCTGCGTGGCTCAGTCGGTTAAGCATCCGACTTTGGCTCAGGTCATGATCTCATGGTTTGTGAGTCTGAGCCCCCACGTCGGGCTCTGTGCTGACAGCTCAGAGCCTGGAGCCTGCTTTGGATTCTGTGTCTCCCTCTCTCTGTTCCTCCCCTGCTCGCACTCAGTCTCTCTCTCAAAAATAAATAAATATTTTTTTTAATTAAGGGGAAAAAAAAACCCAGGGAGCTCCCTTGCCCCTTCCAACAGGTGCGCGGGCAGAGTAAAAAGACAGCCGACTATGAACCAGGGAGCAAATTCTCACCAGGCACCAAATCTGCCTGTGCCTCGATCTTGGACTCCCCAGCATCCGGAACTGTGAGAAATAAATTTCTGTTGTTTACAGACCATTCAGTCTATGGTATTTGTTACAGCAGCCTCAACAGACTAAAAGCAAGCAGCAGCATTTACCCCCATTCTTATAAATTTTTGTGTGTACAAGATGGACGGTGACTCTGATATGACTTATTTCTAACTAGGATCTTTGGGGTCAAGATCCTTAACCAGTGGTTTGTCTGTGTGAATGTGTGTCTGTGTACATGCTTGCGTCCGTAAGTCTAACAATCACAGACTTGATGACATCGCTGAAGTAGGAGTTTACAAACGTGCTGTGTGGCACCATTAGTGAGAAGCTTCATCCATCCTACAGAGAGAGGAAGGCTCAAATGCTTCTTGAGAGGAAAACGCTTCATGTTCTTGGAATTTTGTATTCTAGTATTCAGTATACATGCCATTAGAGATACTTGATTATTGAAAAGTATCTAGGCATTTTCCCAAGGCACATTTTAAGGAATTGTGGATTTAAAGGAGAAAAATCGTATTTACGCCAGCCAGGGCGCAAACCCACTAAAAGGTAGAAAGATATATTTTTTCCCTCAGAATTATATAATCAAGACACATCCTATCTCTACCAATGGTCATCAACACGATCTGAAGTTGATGTGGTTTTTCATAAAGCACTTATCCAAAGCCAACTCCTATCATGAATCAACCATCACTCTTTCCGCTTAGGAGAAAGACCTTTGCACAATTTGATGTTGCCCAGGCTTATCAGCAGTACAAATAATACATGTCCAGGTACTTCAAAAAGTGGCATTTCTCAAAACAATATTTAATGGCCATTTTTAATGGTTCTTCTCCCCTGGAATTTCTCAGCCATTTATGGAGTTCTAGAACTCCAGACATAACACTGTTCTTTTAATGATCTCCATGGCATGGGATCTGCAGAAGGTGAATTCACAGAAAGACTTCAAAGTCATACACTTTTGGATATAGCAAGGGCCGAAGTGAAAAAAATAGGCAGAAAATAGCAACTTGCAATGTGAGCAAATATTTGAAAGTTTCTACCATGCATTTCTTCTACAAAAGCCTCTTCGGTTGCACAACAATGTGAATGTACTTAATGTTGCTGAATCGTGCACTTATAAATGATTAAAATGGGAAATGTTATGTTATGTACATTTTACCCAAAACATAAAAATACAAAATAAGAAGCCTAGTAGGAAAAGCCAATCCATGGAGTGAAAATTCTCAAGATGAGCCTCTTTTTAGAATTAGATTGTATTAAAATCTGAGTCTGTGCTATAATCTCAGTATCAACACCTGTTTCCTGACCTGTCTCTAACTTTGATGGGCTGGCTGTGTATCCCACCAGAATGTCTTGTGTATTGGATGTCTCTTGTGCCTTTTCTTACGCCCTCTTGGCTCAACTTTTTACCGCAAGCTGTCACTCAAGACCCACCTCAACGCAAGTGTAGCTTCGCGCACCTCTTCTCATCCGTACCACCCCCCCGGCCACCACCACCACCACTTTCTACCCGATGGCTTCTCTGCTGTTACTGCCTGGTACACCTGTGGAAACCACTCAGACATTCTGATGCACGTGCCGTCTGGAAGTACAAGGGAGCCAACACCAGACAGGAAATCAGGAAACTCTACATACCTCATTAGAGGCTCCCCAACATATAGCATATTTATATCTGTAGATGTATATGTTTATATATGCAGCACAGAATCTCTCTGGAAGGATACCCAAGGAATTGGTGACATTCTTATCTCCAGGAAATGTAATTGGGTGGCTGAAAGACAAGGGTGAAGAGAGAATTTTCAATGAACATTCTTTGGTGCCTTTTGAACCATGTGAATATATTGCTGATTTAAAAATTAAATAAAATTAAAATTGAAATACATAAAATTATCCTTCATTAATGTTAGGACATCTTATCTGATACAAGAAAACCTGAATATTCAGGTTGATTGCTGTCATATAGGTGGGGGAAAATAAATTAGATAGGCCACGGTTGTCACTTTGAGAAACTACCTTAAAAAGTCAAGCTTGTCACAGATTATCTGCCCATAAAGATGCTTTTTATAGAGGAAATAGCAGGAGAAGTTCAGAAAGCAATCATCACATTATCTTGGTCACATTTTAGACAGTACATGTCGGAAATGTTGGAATGAAACTGTTGGTTAGAAGCTATTTCTGCTGACCTCGAATTGCTTCTATATCAAAGGTAGTAGAAAGGTGTGCATCATACGTAAGACTCCTAAACTGACTGACAGAGGCAATTTGCTTTTCTGTGATATTTTATGCAGAAACCTTGATCTAGAAGCACATTCAGGTGAATCCGGACAAATTTTGTGAGATCATTTCAGAGGAATTCCTTGATTTGGGCAGACTTGAAAAATGGCCCAAAGGGCTTCTAACGCTATACCAAACTTTGGCTACAAAACAGATTTTCATATCACAAAATATGGAAACTCTGTCTACCTTCATGAAGTCTATTATAAACACAGGCGCTTTACTGATGGTTTCTGCCATGCTTCCAGCAAGCATGAGAAATGAAAATCTGTTTTGCAGGAAGATTAATCAATGACATTTCAAACAACCAGTTCAACCTTAGCGAATGTAATCTGCTATTCATATAATCTAGATATACAATGAAAACTTTCAGCAATGTTTTTGTGCATAAAACATGGGTATCATGTTTCATATTGCTTGAGGCAAATTTCTTGCTACATTTTTTGTACCATCCTTCTAAAAGTAGCATCCATTAACTGCAATTTTTCCATTTTTATACAGGAGAAAATAAGCTAGAAGATGGTTCTGGCTTGCCTTTCTCACTTAGTGTATCAGTACAGGAAAATATGTAAAGGTTTTCAACCTCCACGGCAGGCACCAAAAGAAGGGACCTGCTCCTTTGCATGTGGCTAAACCATGGCACGTGTGGTCCCTACTTCCCTTCTGCGTTTTGTTAATTAGAGATTTATTCTTGGTCAAGTTACAAGATCAAATGTGAGTTAAATCAGATTAAAGAAAAATGATAAAGCTACGCACTCTTAAGCACAGTAGAAAGGCGTAAGAACCACCACACAATGCAGCTACTCTAAAAATTACACTATTGGTGGCTGTCCCAAGTGTTTGTCCACAATAATTCATAAGAAATACCATCACATGCTGGAAGATGGCATAATTAAGACTGCCTGTTGGCATTGCCCTGCATGATATAATTTGTTTATTCAGAAGCTCCACTTTGTCTTCTGAAGGCTGATTCAAGAGCTTCTTAATCCGACAAGATATGGTTTATTATGTTTTCCTTTGTAATGAATATTGGAATAGCTAATGTAGGGACTGATTCGTTATTGAAAACAATATATTACAGGGAAAAACTCTTATTCTGCCTGTGAGAGCAATCTGGTGTGGGCTTAGTAACCATCTAAATTTGATCTTCTCACGAAGCTGATCTTTAATTGTCCAACAAGTACATGTAAGGTCTTTTATACCAAAATTTAAAAAAAGTGACTATTTTAAGCTAAACACTTATTAAGTATCAAAAGCAACGAACCTCACTTAGTACTTAATAGGCCTTATATTTACTGAAACCTGAAACTCTAGGTTATTACCACTTATATAACATTAAACTTAGTGCTTATGCGAGAGCATGACAGAGGTGACATTGGCCAAATTTAAAAACTCCCCATTAGAAATTGCCTACTGGTCAACAAGGGACGTTTTAGAACTACCTGGAGAGGTGCAAAACTAAAGGAAGTTTCTGGGGTGGTTTAGAAAGTAAGTCCTGGAATTCTAGGGATGAAACGCTTAATTCTGAAACATCAATTCCCCTTCCCCGACTCGACACTACTATGGAAGAACACAGTTTTTCGTGCCAGATACGTCTTTCCTGGACTCCTCCTAACATCCATTTTCTTTCTTCACCATTCCGACAATTCATAATTTCCCTAGGAACAATGAGAAGTTTTTGGTTTTTTGTTTGTTTGTTTGTTTGTTTTTTCACAAAAATAGTGTCTGTTCAATTCCAAAATAATCAAGGCACTTTTTTGGCAAATAAATCAGTCTCTTATTCAACCGAATCAAATCTGTGATGTCATGTTAACAACAACGACATCATTGGTAATGATATTTAATTATTTGACCTTTCATTGGGTAATTTTAGAGGTTGAAGAGACAAACTATGAGTCTATGTCTTCAACTCCTAACCCAGATCAAATTTATTCTCAGGGCAACCTTGGAGGGGACCAGATGAAACACCAATGAGCTATTTCAAGGATCATGTTCTGGAGTAAATTTTTTTCTTAATTTTTTTTTTTAACGTTTATTTATATTTGAGACAGAGAGACACAGAGCATGAACGGGGGAGGGTCACAGAGAGAGGGAGACACAGAATCTGAAACAGGCTCCAGGCTCTGAGCTGTCAGCACAGAGCCCGATGCGGGGCTCGAACCCACGGACCGTGAGATCATGACCTGAGCCAAAGTCGGACGCTTAACCGACCGAGCCACCCAGGTGTCCCCTGGAGTAAATTTTAAGGAGTGAAGAATCTGAACTATTTTTGTTTCAGAACTTACCTGGAGCACCTTTAAACTACGAACACATCTTTTTTTTTTTAATTTTTTTTTTTTAACTTTTATTTATTTTTGAGACAGAGAGAGACAGAGCATGAACAGGGGAGGGGCAGAGAGAGAGGGAGACACAGAATCTGAAACAGGCTCCAGGCTCTGAGCTGTCAGCACAGAGGCCGACGCGGGGCTCAAACTCACGGATGGCGAGATCATGACCTGAGCTGAAGTCGGATGCTTAACTGACTGAGCCACCCAGGTGCCCCCGAACACATCTTATCCATGCACTTGTTCAAAACATTCTTCTATTGGCGACTCTCGGTAGCAGACAATCCCCCCAGGAGCTACTCTGGGCATGTTAAACATGATGGACCTGACAATACATGGAATGAAAAATGGCAGGCTGACCCTCCAGGTGAAATCGATCTGTTCCTTTAAACTTTGAAGCTTAAAGAGTTATTTGTCATTTTCACTCACTCTGCAGGTATGGAATTCTCTTGTAACAGTGTACAGGGTCAAAGCTTTGGTCACTGTGCAATACTCTATTTCTTTTCCTACTGCAGGGATGCAAGAACTCAACATGACTTATAGCCCAGGCAGTAACCAAAATGACAACATGTAAGAAAGAATAAATCGACTGACCCCAGAGCTCAGCATCCATCTCAGAGATTTACAGTAGGGACCATGAAGAGATATCTAGTAAGCCAAGAAGTACTCCTAGACTCCTTGAATTTATGGTATTCTTCACTGCAACCCACCTAAGAAATTGGGGTTGAAACAAGCATTGTCTTCTATTCCCCCACATACTACAGTAATTGTGGTAATGGTAGTCATGCTCTCGGTAGTAAGAGCAATAATTGTCATAGAAACATTGCAGCCTGATATTCTTAGAGTTCTATGATTGATTTGACTACAACTTTCTAAAGAAGGCTGACTGAATCTAACTGAAAAAAGAACAATCAGCCTATTCTATGTGTGGTAAAGTCTCTTTTTCCCCCATGTTATACTGAGATATCATTGACACACAGCACCATAAAAGTTCAAGGAATATAGCATAGTGACTAGACTTTCATATATTGTGAAGTGATGATCACAGTAAGTTCAGTTAACACAGATTCCAAAACAAAGCAAAACAAAATGAAACAAAATAAAGAACAAAAAACAAAAAACCATCAAATACAAAAAAGGAAAGAAAGAAAGAAAGAAAGAAAGAAAGAAAGAAAGAAAGAAAGAAAAAGGAAGGAAGGAAGGAAGGAAGGAAGGAAGGAAGGAAGGAAGGAAAAATTTTTTTTTCCTTGTGATGAGAATTCTTAGGATCTATTCTTTTAAAGTCTCTTGCCAAGAGGAAAAAGGAAAAAGCTTTAGGTGCTGCAGAACAAATTAGTGAGGCCAAGCCAAGAATTTGGATGGCCAAGCAAAAAATGTATGCCCTTAATTAACTATCCAAACTTGAGTTATTTATTGAAACTCCCTGGCTCTCAATTTTATCATTCTCTCAGTGAGAGATTAAATGACATCTAATTTCCATCTCAACTCAGAAATTCTAAGATTCTATGATTAAATACATCAGCAAAAAAAAAATGAGTGAATATTATTTTCTCACCAAAATTACTGCCAAGCCCACATTTCACACTTTTGTATAAACACAAAGAGCTATTTTTTTTTCATATTTAACCCTGAGTTAATACTTGAGGAGGTGCTTGACCAAGACTATCAGATACATTTATTTCCTCGTAGGGTGACCAGCAGTTAAAACAGGACTGTCTTAGTTTTACAACTCAAAGGCCCATGTCCCAGAAATCTCTTCTTAATCCTGGACAAACCAGGGAGGCTAGTCACCCCATGTCACCACGTCACTGCTACTGTCACTCTGACCCACAGCCTATAGGAACTAATTCCCCTCAACCAGAAGATTCCGTTCCACCCAGTTAGTGATTTTATTTCAACCAAGAAACACTTTATATAAGGAACGGCCATTTAGATTTGTGGTTCTATTTCTCACCTGCCATCTAATGGGCCTGAAGAGGACATTGGCCAGATACTTGCCTACTGAGAATACATTCCTGTAGTGGATTTGAAATCCTGCTATAATGCCCCGACCTCTTATCTATGGGTTTAACAACCCGCCACACCCTTCCCCCCTTCCCACGAGAGGGTTATGCCTGCCATTTGTACTCCCTGATGAAGGCCAGAGTCTTCTTTCGAACCAGTTCAACTTCTCATCTGACAGGGAGTTCCACTACTCCCCTCATTTCTGTACAACAACCCCCAGACCTGGCTCTCCTCTCACTATTCCAAACCTCCCATTAGTTCCTGAAAGAGAATCCAGGCCAGCCCAGATCAAGCTGAGATGAACTTGTTTGAGCAAGCAGCCACCTCTGCAACCACCACTGGTTCTTCTCAGTCCTGGTCTCTCCATTCTCCCACTGGCTTACAGTATTGTTGGAGATGCCAGCCCAAGCCACAGCCAAGCTTGGCGACATTTGGATATGGCCCTGTCATCCTAAGCACGACATGCCTCATATTTGACTCCTTCAGCTTTAATTTACTGCTGAAATCTGTCATGACATAGGTGGTATTAGTGTCCAAGGCCCTGCTTCTCCCCCCACGTTGGTATCAGCTATGCCTCAATGTTGTTAGAACACAGCCACCGAAAGGATTAAATCGGTAAGAGAAGGCGATTGCTAACGCACACGAGTCTCTTCAGACACTTAATGGACAATTAGAATTTTGTGCAATTTCAAATATACTTGTATTCTATTATTTTAATATGGAAACACTGTTATAGATGAGGAGTCATGATCTTCAACTTCAAAGGACACCTTCCAGGGGATACTGGGTATGAATCAGATCTTCTGTCTTTGCCGGTTCCTACAGCAATCAGGAGAATTGTTTGAATCCAATTCACACTTCCTGGTGGAGCTCTTCAATCCTAAGTAGCAGGCCCCAGGAATAACGAGAACAAGCCCCATGAGGAGCTAAGACCTCCCCTACCCAGTTAAGTTAAGACAGTGGCCAGGCTGCAACCTTTAGGAAAACAGATCCTCGCTCTAAGCTAAGACATGCACCTCATTCAAGGCCCAGTCAGATGCGGAAGGAGATGAAAAGCACAAAGGTAGGTACTGTCCAGTAGCCCTTTCCCCGAGAGCAATGACAAGACAGGATTCAAGTGATTAAAGTCAAATCTCAGAGTCAAAAGACCTGTACTTGCTCCCTGCTGGTAGGGGAATGCCACATGGACTGGGGAGTCTGGGGTAAAGAAGACAGACAGAGGCAAATTAAGTAGCAACGGAGAGGTGAGTGGTCAGGAGGCAGGAAGCCAAGAGCTGCTGGAGCTAGAAACTGCTGAAGACGCAAGTTGGCGGCAACTCTGAGAGAGATGATGGGAACCAACCAAGTCAGAGCAGCAACCAGCTGAGTCAGAGCAAAGCTGAGCTCTGTCTGCACAAGACAAAGCCAGACTGGGACCCAAAGAGATGTCACAGGGGTGACTCACTAACACGACAGGGGACCACGGAGATGCGGAGTTCATGGGTCTGCTTTCCCATTATGATGTCACTCTTTAAACTCTGGACAAAAGGCACACATTGGTTAGTTCTTGTTCCAGCTTTGCGTCACTTTTCATGTGTCAGAAGAATTAGGTGTGTGAAACCACATCAGTGACCAACCAGATATGTAGGGAGCAAACTACCATATCTCCAAGACCGTACAGTCAAGGACAGCGGAACAAAACAGTAGCTACAGCGACTTATACCCACTGAAGATTACACAGAAGGTGATGGAATTTGCCCAGACTCGCTTTGCAGATAGCTGTCACTGCTGCTATTGAATTTCGGGTGTGTGAGATGGAGTACAGGAGAGACAGTTGGCTTAGAAAAGGAAAGTGTCTTTCTCTACCGATCTTCCAGTTATTTCTGCCATGCCCCCCTACCCTAACAAGAAAACAAAACCCGAAAAACAATCCACATTGGAATGAGAAACTTGAAAAAAGAGTTAAGGAACCAAAAGCCAAGATAATGATATGCCACTCATAAATTATAAAATACTAGACATCACCTAAATGTTTAGGGACTCAGTTCCTTTATCTATAAAATGAGGGGGGGGAGGAGTGAGGTTGCTTTTTCAATTTTATCATAAATGTAAAATAAGAAAGTGAAATGTGAAGAAAGTTTAGGTGCTACAAATATATACTACAATTGTGACCGTATAAGGATAATGTGAGACATTTTTTAATCTCTATTTTATTTCTCTCTTACTTCATTTCTTCCTTGTTTCTCTTTTTACTTCTCTACCGAAGCGTATAGGGAATACGCTACTTTCAGGTTGAAAAGCCTTCCAAAAGCAATAAAATATGAAGAAGTACAGAGAAGCCAAAAGGAATGTCAGGCTAATCAGAAATGCTATTTATTAAGAGCAATTGCTGGCTAATGTCTGCACACTTATCGCTGACAGAAGATTAGCATTAGCTCAAAAGCATGAAGACATTACCAACAGCCCTTCCTCTGTTTTCCTTCTTATCTTTCCCACGTTGTACGTTTTGCTTTGCTCTCCCTTCAAAATGGTGTCATTTTCCTGATTTTCAGCCAAGTAAGTCTTCTGTCCTTATGTATCGAATTTAATTCGATACACTTGATTATACATAAAAAACATTACTAAAACAGATTTCATTTTAAAATGTCTACATAATACAGTGGCTATGTCTATTATTCATCAGAGACTCCATCTAATGGAGACAAATTCTGAAGCCACTGTTCTGGCCTTATAGCTTTCTTTACACTCTTTTTCTATGAAAAAGAAAGAGGACAAGGGAAAGTAGAATGGAGAGAAATTGGGGGTGGCTGGCTTGTTGGTGGAGTATGTGACTCTTGATCTTGGGGTTGTAGGTCTGAGCCCCATGCTGGGTGTAAAAATTACTTAAAAAATAAAAAATTTAAAAATAATAATAAATACATGGAGACAAATCAGAACATTGAAAATATTAGATATATTTTCATTTAAAAATCGAAGATGTCTTATGCTATGCACTGAATATTTGTTTTCCCATAAAATTCATATGTTCAAATCTCATCCCCAATGTAATGGTATTTGGGAGTGGGTTCTGTGGGGATGATTAAGTCATGAGGGTGGAGTCCTCAGGAATGGGATCGGTGCCCTTATAAAAGAGGCACTGAGAGACCCCTTGCCTTTCCACCATGTGAGGAAACAGTAAGAAGGTGCTGCCTATGAACAAGGAATCAGACACTCACCAGATACTGAATATGCCAGCATGATGATCTTGGACTTTCAAGCTTCCAGAACTGTGAGAATTAAATTGCTATTGTTTAGAAACCACCCAGTCTATGGTATTTTGTTTTAGGAACCTGAATAGACTAAGACATTCTGGAATCCCTTCACTCTCCATTTCCTATATCCAACTGGTCAATACACCTATCTTTTAAATATACGTCCACTCTAGCCCTTCCCTCGGTTGCTGCCTCTTCCAAATCCTCATAATCATACCATCGACTCTGCCAGTATAGTGGTGTCATGCAAGATTCCCAAATCTGCATAATCCTAACTCTTATAATACTCTTGTAACTGCTTCATTCTCTTAGCCCTCCATTCTTTCAGTCCAGCCTATAACTGTCCTTAGGCTTCTCTGTTTAAAAGCTTCCAATGGTGGGGTACCTGGCTGGCTCGGTCAGTGGAGCATGCAACTCTTGATCTCGGAGTTGTGAGTTTCAGCCACACGTTGGGTGTAGAGATTCCTTAAAAAGAAAATATTTTTTAAAAGCCTCCAATGGTTCCTTGTAGTTTACAGACTGACATCAAATATCTAGAGCTCACCCCCAGATCATACATCTTTAACACTTTTTCACTACGCATCCTTCTCTTCAATCAAAGTGGACTATTTGTAAATTATCACCAGAGCACGATTTTTAAAAATGAAATCTCATTAAAAAATCATTTTAGAATTATTATATGGTTTGAAGTTTGAAGACTAGTTTTTCATGTAAAATTCCTTATGTTCAGGAAATTACTATTGTCCTCATAGAACTTAAGAGTTAGGGAGAAAAACATTACCAAGGTGTGCTCGCTTATTTCTTTCATTTTTTCAATAAACATTTACACGGTGTTCATCATGCGTCCCTTATAGTGCTTGGTGCAGCAGACCAAGTGAATGGTCGCTGCCAAATGGAACTGTTAAGGGATGTCTTGTAGAAGAAACAGAAATCCATTTAAGGCCCTGTAGATAGCAGGGATAAAGAACATTCCAAATGAAACGTTACAAGCATGCACACGTATGAGGGACAGGTTGAAGAATGACATGATTATAATGGGTATAGTGTGTTGGAAAACGTAAACTTAGTATAGAATGCCAAGGTCTAGTACCACCTAAACGTAAAGGAATTTTTATAGTAACTTTTTGAGATAAGAGTCATTATTATCTGATTGGGGGTGGATCAAAGTTAAGGATAAGCTTCATGATATATCATAAATATTTAATGGGCCACCCTCTGCATCTAGGCATGACAGGGTTCCTCGTGTAGAGGATTTTTGGTGAAGCACATGTATGGAGAAAGAAGAAGCAAGAAGAAGGAATATCCCTAAATTAGGGTGTATGTAAATATCTTCAAGTATTTGGATCTTACACGAGAGACAAAATGGTACCCTGAATGGCTTCTTTGATGGCATCATTTGTTCTCTCTACCAGAAGATGTGTTGATAATATTAATCTTTTGGGACTGACTGACTGACTGACTTACTGGGTCAAACCATTTCTTTTAGGATTGGAGTTGAGTTTCAGCAATAATTTATTTTGAGAGCATACTAATTATTTATTTTCATGTTACTCTTGGAGTAGCAGAACAAAAATAGTTTCAAAATAGTTGAGGAACAGAGAATGCAGAAACAGACTCAGACATTTCTGTTCAGTTGAGTTGCAACAACCGGCAGAGAGTAGGAAACACTTGACAATAAACAAGGAATAACTACTGACATCCTCAAAGCCATGGACAGATCTCAAAAATAATATGATGAGTGAAAGAAGCCAGGCACAGAAAACAATATATTGCACAATCCTATTTATATGAAGTCTGAGAATAGTCAAAACTAATCTATAGTGATAGAAATCAGATCAGCATTTTTCCTTGAGTAGGGAGTAAACATTGAGCATATGGAGACGCCAGGAAGTTTCTGGGGCAAGGAGAATGTTGTATATCTTACATGGTATATCCTAGTTTCCTAGGGCCACCATCACTAAGTATCACAAACTGAGTGGCTTAAACAGCGGAAATTTACTGTCTCATTATTCTGGAGGCTGGAAATCTAAAATCAAGGGGTCAGCGGAATCATGTTTCCCTGGAAGGCACCAATGGTTCTGACCCAAGCCTTTCTTCAAGTTTGGGTGTTGTTTGGCTTCTGGAAATGTAACTTCAATCTTCATAGGACATTCTCTCTGTGTGCATACCCCTGTGTTCAAATTTATTCTTTTTATAAAGTTAACTGTAATGTTAAATTAGGGCCTACCCAAATGACTTTATTTGAACTCGACCACTTCTGTAAAGACTCTCCAAATATGGTCACATTCTAAGGTACTAGGGTTTAGGACTCCAATATATCTCTTTTGGGGGGAGGGGAGCACAATTCAACTCATAGCCCATGGCTTGTACATTTGGCACAACTCATAGAACTGTACACTTAAAATGTGTGCATTAGGCTGCCTGTAAATTATAGTCCAATAAAGTTGATTTTGAAAAATTGGACATGTCTGAAAATTCTGACATGTAAAATGCATATCAGAAACTTGCGTTCTTCTCTAAGCACAATAGTGTGCTAAAAGGACAAACCTTGATTTTGTTCTGCATCCTTCAACTATATTAGAGCCGGCATATTAAAATCAGCAAAAAGACGCCCGTTCATCCTGTGCATAACATTAACCAACTCTTGTTGAATGCTGCTTATATTTCATGCAAACCAAGTGATTTCCTGATAAAGAACCGACTTTAAAAACATAGGAATGTGAATCGTGTTAATGCTGAAGCAATAAAAAGAGTGACCATAATTTAGAATTCCAAATGATTTTAAGCCACTCTGCTTTGGTCTCATCCTTGGCATGCAATGTTGAAGACGGCTGCACTTCGGTGGGAGGAAATCTCACCCTGGAATGAATTGTTGGGAACTCCATAAATCCAGAGACTTGCAGAATGAAAAGCCCTCTTAGCGGCCAAGAAGAATACCTTCTTTTTAGGGAGGTTAGGTGGTTTGCCCAAGGTCACATGGCTAATGAGAGGTAAAATGGAGACTGGAAACCACATTTCCTGACAATTTAACCGATGTTCATTCCAAACCCCTGCTCTGTCCACACTCAGTTCTTGTTATGCTCTGGGTGAAATGCAAAGGAAAGAAGCATTTAACCTGATCGTCACAGAAAGGAGGGGACAGAATTTCATGCCCAAGAATGTCAAACCCTAATTTCTTTGTATGATGAAAATGCAAGACTGGAAGAAAACAATACTCCAAAACTGAATAAATTATATTGCTTATATTTGGATATGTCTTTACTGTGGATATACAGTTTTTCAAGAAATTCCTGTCATGTGGAGTTACCTGATGTGTGAAAGCTTGAAAACACAGAAAATTTTTGTCTTCAATGGTTCTCAGACTACAATTTAAGTATATTTGTAAGAATTCGTATCTTTAGTTAATTAAGATACACTCATATTTTTCTTTCACTTATAGAATGTTCTTACCTTGAAACCTAATGGAGCCACAGACAAAGGATGTCACAATCTTTCTAAAACTCACAAAGCTAAGTGAAATGTATTTTATTTACCACACTAAGTAACATTTTTAATATGGGAAGGATAGTAGCCGCAAAATAAATCATCTGACGATCTAGTAATTTGTAACATGATCTCTGTGTATCCCATATACGTATACTTGTATTCATTCTTTCATTTGTTCAACAAAAAGTTGCTGAGCACTTATCATGGGTCCGGTTCCTCACCGTGCGGTTTTAAAACATAAAAATGTAAAATGTTTAAAATGTTCTTTCTGTTTCCTTATCAGAAATAGTCCCTTGGACCATCACAACTGCTAGAAGAAGATAACTCCAGGCCATCTGTCAAATGCTTACCATTCTCAAAACTCTCCTTGGGGAAGATCCAACTCTGGCTCGCCTCACCAGCAATAATTTAATTTTTCCCAGTCTTAAAATGTTCGAGGTGCCCCAGACACAACAAAGAAATAAAATAAGCCTCTGACTCTAAGAAGCTTACATTCCATTGGAAGAAACAACAACAAACACATACATATATAATTTAACGTTAGGCAGTAAAAAGTTCAGAAAGATAGCTGGGAGCAGGTGAGGAGTTAGTATTCGGATACAGTGGTCTAGGAAGTCCTCTGAGTAGATGGCATTTTCACAGAGACCTGAATAAAATAATAAAGTAAGTCTGTACGGATTTTGTCAAAAAGCACTGTAGCCAAAGGACAGAGCAAGGGTGAAAATCTAGGTCCAAACATATCTAGGGTGTTCAAGGAATGGGAAGACCCGTGTGGCTAAGGTGCATGGGAAAGGGGGAGCATGGCAGAAACACAGGGCCTTGTCTTTGTATTTAGTGGTCAGTGTCATGCAAAGTCTTTTGAAAAGTTCTGAGATAAGAAGGGACATAATCTGACTGGCATTTCTAAAAGGTCTCTTTGTTTTCTGTATGCAAACTAGACTCTAGGAGAGCAACAGGAGTGGAAAACCAGGTTTTTGGTGGCACTCCAGGCAAAGGCTTTGACCAGGGCAATAACGACAAGGAGCTTAGAAGTAGTTGAATTTTAGACATATTTCAGAGACAGAACCAGAGGATGCATAAATGTATTTTGGGCATAAGGGGAAAGAGCCATGATAGTTGGGCTTGAGCAACCAGGTGAGGGGTGGTGTCATTTGCCGAAACGAGAAATCCTGGAGAGAGGAGGAAATTAGTGTTCAGTTTGGGGTCCTGGTAAGTTTGAGACATTCACTAGGCGTCTAAACACAGATGTCTAACAGTTCGACACTTGAGACTGCAGTTCAGGGAGAGCTCACAGCTAGAAAGAAAGATTGGAGAAACACCACTCTATTGATAATTTTTAAAACCACACGATTGATGAGGGCACCTGCAAAATGAGTGTCTATTCAGAAAGAAGAGAGCCAAAGACGGAGTCCTGAGTTTTTTGTTTTTGCTTTTTTTTTTTTTTTTTTTTTTTATTTATTTTTGGGACAGAGAGAGACAGAGCATGAACGGGGGAGGGGCAGAGAGAGAGAAGGAGACACAGAATCGGAAACAGGCTCCAGGCTCCGAGCCATCAGCCCAGAGCCTGACGCGGGGCTCGAACTCACGGACCGCGAGATCGTGACCTGGCTGAAGTCGGACGCTTAACCGACTGCGCCACCCAGGCGCCCCGTTTTTGCTTTTTTTAAAATTTTTTTAACGTTTTGTTTATTTTTGAGACAGGGAGAGACAGAGCATGAACAGGGGAGGGTCAGAGAGAGGGAGACACAGAATCTGAAACAGGCTCCAGGCTCTGAGCTGTCAGCACAGAGCCCGACGCGTGGCTCGAACTCACAGACCGCGAGATCATGACCTGAGCCGGAGTCGGCCACTTAACCGACTGAGCCACCCGGGCGCCCCCAGAGTCCTGAGTTTTTAACAGCATCTTACAGACATGGAAGGCCAGGAAGAGTCAGCAAAGGAGTCTGATAAGGAATCTCTAAGGAAGAAGCAGGAAAATTAGAAAATGTGAGAGCCGAGAAGGCAACCGAAGTATTTTGAGATGGACAAAATTATCAACTGAGTCAGACATGGTTGAGAGAACAAGATAAGGACTAAACATTCATTGCATGGAAATTAAGCTGGAGAGCATTAATGGCCTCCATGAACAATACAGGGACAATGCCTGAACAGAGTGGATACCAGGGAGCGTGGAAGGTGATGGTAATGTAGCCAACGAGGATAAAAACATCTTCCAGGAATTTTGCTATAAAGAACAGAGATGTGTGGCAGTAGCTGAAGCCTGTTTATGTATCCCAGAGTTTCTGGTTACAGCTACAAAATAGCTTCCGCCCTATAATCAATTTAATGTCCACAGGTGGGGGTTTCTAAATGTGCAGGCCTTCTCTTAAATTATACATTTTAATTTTAATAATAGCCAGAATAAAACTAATTGAAGCTCGGGGTGCACTTTCCATATTATCTGGAAATGTTCAGCAGGAAAAAGTGCTGAGAAATGCAAAGCAACATTCACTTTCATTTAAGCTACCCAGCGTCTTAGAGTTCTTCTGGAGCTCTCAGAGGGCATAACCAATTACTGTGCATACCAAAACTCAATAAATTCCAGTTGGAATGACTTTTATGCCACCAAATCCAGAGAAATTAAGGTTTAAAGGAGTGCCAAAACAAAATATCTGAGATTGCCTACCGATCAGGACTCTGCCAAGAAATCTTAATGGCCTTGTTCCTAAAGTGTAGTATTAAGCCAAAGCGACTACTTGGGCAATTTGGGTAAGAAACATCTAAAACGAAATCTGTAAAAGCTAGAAAACTGAAACTGAATTAACCAACGAAGAGATGGATAGATGGTGGGAATTCTCCTACATTCTTATCTCACTGTTTATGGATTTCTTTACCAGCCATGGGGGGGGGGGGGACCCTTTCCAAAATGTTGCATCAGTTCGCCACGTAATCGTTTGGGTTTCTTTTCCCTGAGTCTGGCAACATTTGCAAGAGCATTTCCTTTAATTAAAATAATCTTGGCTCTGCACCCTGAGGAAACGTGCCCCCTCCATACACTCAAAATTCCCATCTTCTGGAGACAAGAGAAAACCTCACGTCCTCGAAGTAACACCCCATCTCCCTAGCCTCCGCACATCACTCAGAAGCCACGGAGGGGGTGTCCTCACTCCTCACTACCTTTCCCTATTTGAAGACTCAACACCACTCTGCCTTGAGACTGCCAGGAGTCATCACATGATAGCTGTTTGCACTATTTATATGCATCATCCCAAGAGGCCCAGATTCCCAGGCAACTCTTCACCTCTTTAAGGTATCCGTATGCTCGAGTCTGTCCCAATCCCTGACTCTTCCCCCACTCTTGAACCTCTTCCATGTGCCCTTATCCCCCAAACACCCAACCACCTCAACCTTTCCCCGGGGCTTTATCGCCCTTCTTAGTTTAACCAGTATCAATCTTGTGAGGGCATGTTGCGCCTCAAGCCCCCTCAAGGTTGGTTGTCTTCTCCCACAGCCCAAAATGGGGATCTTGACAAGTGTCTTCTCTGTTTCTCATTGCCACTTCCACACCCTTGTATGCTTCCTAAGAAACCCAGCTTTGAATTTCTCTTGTTTTGCAAACAAATCCACAGCATCCAGCTCACTGTTACTCTCTTTCCAAAACCACTGCTACCACTCATCCTGCTGATTTCAATATTCATATGAATGATTTTTTTAACACCACGGGCTCTTGGCTCATTAAACTCCTCTCGCCCATAGTCACAATTTCAACAATGCCTCAGCCACACACTCCCATGGCCATTACCCAGGACTGTCATAATAAAGAAGCGCAACTCCCCCTTGATCTCAATTTCAAAACTTCATTTCTCTGACATACAACAATCCCTCTGCTCCAATGAATCTTCTTTCCTTTAACCTTGCCCCCTCTCGACTCATTCCCCAACTGTCTCTGTTTTCCTCCTTACCTAAATGTAAATTCCATTTCAATCATTAGAGAACCTCCCTTGTGAACACTCCCAATCCCTGACTCCCCTCTTATCTCACTGCACTCATTGAGCAAAACTTGAACCCTGGTCAAATGCATCTCTCTACTTTATCTACACTTCCATCTATGCAACTAAGTGTGGCTCGAGTGAAATGTGCAAACATGCTGGTTAGTCTCATTTTAAATGTATGACTTCAAATTTCAAGTAAGCTTTTATTGATGTCCCCAAATTGTGTCACATTTCCTTAGGCCACTCACACTCCCATGTATTAAATGATTATAAGATACCTCCTCCTCTCTCTCTGAACCTTCCACACCTTCTTACCCTTTCACACTCTCAAATGATGACCTTTCTTTTCATCTCACTGGTAATATAATTGAAGGAGAACTTCTTTAAGTTCCCACCACCACTACATTGACCCACCCACCAGCATTGGCCCCTATACACTAACTTTGCTGCTATTATTGTGGTTGATGGGATCAAGCCCCGAGTTGGGCTCTGTGCTGACAGAAAGGAGCCAGCTTGGGATTCTCTGTCTCCCTCTCTCTCTCTCTCTGCCCCCCCTCAAATAAATAAACTTAAAAAAAATAAAGCAGTCTGTTTTCTTTTCTTTTCTTTTTTTTTTTTTTTAACCAGCAAAAAGAAGTTCATTTAAGAATAACAGATAATTGCAATTTGGGACATGCAAACTATGGCAAAATCATAGATAAGTCCGACAAACAAAAAAGAAGAATGTTATTTTATGGAGAAGAAGGAGGAAGTTGAGAGGGGTTGTTTTGAATGAAAGTCCGTTGCAGAAAAGCAAGAGTTCACGGTGATAATAGTTTCTCCTCTGCTGAGCTGCAAGGGTAGTCAATTTTTCTAGGAAATGCAATATACATCTTTCCCTGTTAGGTCCTGTATTTGATGTTTTTTCTGTTGAGGTTCTTCTGTTGGGATCCATAACTGACCATTCTCCCTCTAGTTGACATTGGGTGACCCAGCTCCCCTTTCCAGCCTCCCCTTCTAACCTCCGGGGTCCATGGTAGCGAGGTTTCCCTTTAGTAATTTTCACAAGGCCAATGGGGAGCCCAGCAGAAATCTGAAGTGGGGAAGAGAGTGAGGCTAGTCTCTTTTTCGCTCCTTTCCCGTGCTTCTTTCCGGCAGTGTTGCAGGTCCTATATCCCTCAACCTCGGGGTACAGCTCCTGTCAGGCAGATTTCCGACACGGTTGTTTGTTACTCCAAGTTCCAATAACCACTTACCAGTCACCCACTCAGGCTCAGTGATGATCATAGGGCTCTACTGTCTCTAGTTGCTGAACACTATACCATTCTTGGCCGTTTCCCCTACAACCTGTGCACTTCTCTAAACACTACACCGTTCTTTGTCATTTCCCCTACCATGCACATCTCTGTAAATAATCACTTTTGTCAACTCTCCTCAAAATATCCCATTTGATTGAAACATTGGTCTCCTGCTCAGACTGATGCAGGGCCTTTGCATATGCTCTATTTCCTCTACCTGCAGCACTCTTCCCCACATCACTCACTCACTCCCAAGCCTTCAGTCTTTGGTCAAACGTCACCTTCTCGGTGAGGCTTTCCCTGTAATACGGATTTAGACTTGCACTTCTCACCTTCTTTTTCCTGTATGTTTTTCCGACTTTATTTTTTTTCTCTGGCACTTTGAAAGTGCCAAGACCTCGTTCCCACCTCTTGATCGTCACATGGAAGCACCTTCTTCATATCTCAGAAACTCTGCCACCCCTCTTGATGGATACGATGGGCAGAATCACACCAGAAGCTAAAGTTCCCCTCTACTCTATCAACTATTCACTAATTTATTTTATTTATGACTTTCTCCCTCCCCCCACTAGGTGCTAAAGTCCCTGAAGGCAGAAATTTTTGTTTGGTTTTATTCACAGTGCCTAGCTGTAAGAAGTTATCATAGAATAAACATTTTTTTAAATGCATGCAAAACTAAAACAGAAACAACAAACCGAAAGCCCTCCTAAACCCCCAGAGAGTTAAGAGAGCTTGAAAATCTTGCCAAATCTTGTGAAATTACTCTGTGATGAGTTTAGCCTTATCCAAAATCAGGTGAGTCATTTAACTAGAGATTTTATTGAGTCTCACCACCGGTGACTTAAGATTCCTATTTGAACAGGTAAAATTTAGAAAGACAGATTTGCCCTTCAAACTCCACTTTTAAAGTAAATGTTAAAGTCCATAAATCATTTCAGTTGCTTAATTAGACATAAAGCCAGGTCTCAGAAGTATACAGCAGGAACAGTTTTAGTTTGATAAGTGTGATTACTCAGTGTTTTCTATCTCCTGGCAGTGTATCGATCCTCTATTTTGCGAGTTTGCAGGGAAAAGTAATTTTTTACTCAAGTAATTTTGCATGGATGAATCCCAACACCTCGGTGCAGTTAAATTCCCGACAGATGTCGAAAAGCCAACAGCCCTGCCTTTCTCTCAGCCTTTGGATCTGTAATTCTCTGTACCATCTTCTTGCTCCCTTAGTTCATTTTTCTTTCATTGCAATTAGGAAAGTTTTATTCTTTTGTGAATGAAGCCCTCTTGACATCAGCCCACCCAAGATGCAGGTACATAAACCATAAATAATTTAAAGTTAAAAGAGCTGTCACTCTGACGATTTCACTTGCACCTTCCTTTTAATATCTAAAGTGACTCCCGTTGCATATGCCAATATCAAACTGACAAATAGCAACCAATATGGCAGAACAATCATTTTCTTCCAGCTCCACAGGAGAATTCATAATTCCTTGATTTATTAGGATGGAATGTGTTTGTGTACACGGTAGGGGCCTGCACATAATAATCTGAAGTGGATTCTTAATACGTAACTAACTGCTCAACAGTTAAGATTACTGGTTGCCATATATCATGTTAATTTTCATTTATTGTTTATTAAAAAGGCATTTCTATTCATTGCTAGAAAGGCGGGATACACAGAAATGCAAACTGAAGGAAATAACAGTCACTCTTACTCCCATATGGCAGACATGGAGATCTGTCACTCAGATTCCTTTTCAAAGAAGAAATCGCTGCCCAGCTTCAAGGAGCATGCCTGCCTGACAGCCTCCAACTGTTAACTCCTTCAGCGTCTGCCTCAGCTTTCAGGCGGAGGTCCTGCTCATCTCAGAGCAACCCTTCATCAATGACTGAGTAAGGCATGGGGGCCAAATTCATGATAACCAAAATTAAAGGGTGATGCGAAAGCCTAGCCATACCCACCCAATGCAACGCCTTCTGACAGGCAAACTTTGCTCCGGAACTCCTACTAGCCCACTGGCGACTGTCTGCATCACAGTGTGATAGGTCCCCTGCATAATTCTCCTTCCTTTCCTTTTTCCTTAACAGGTGTTACTCCCCACTAATCTCTTTAAGTTGTGGTAAAATACACATAACATACAGTTTACCTTATTAGCCATTTTTAAGTATGCAATTCATTCATCTTAAGTATATTCACACTGTTGAGCAACCAACCTTCGTAGCTTTCACCTTGCAGAAATAAACCTCTGTACCCATTAAACAACAATTGCCCCTCCCGCCCTCCCCCAGGCCCTGCGAACCACAGGGCCTGTTTTCTATGAATTTGTTTCTTTCTGTTTCTGTGAATTTGACTACTCCGCATACCTTATGCAAGTGTAATCATTTAGTATCTTTTTTGTGTGACCAGCTTATTTCATTTAATGTAATGTACCATGTTTGAAAATTTCCTTCCCTTTTTAAGCTAAACAATAGTACGGTATGTACATAGAATATTTTGTTTGCCCATTCATGGTCTATGGACACTGGGGCCGCTTTCGCCTTTTGGTTATTGTGAATAATGCTGCTATGGACACGGACACAGAAATGCAAAGATTTCACTGATACTCTTCTTCCAGCTCTCTTGGATACATACCCAGAAATGGAAAGGCTGTATCATATGGTAAGTATATTTTTAGGTTTTTGAGGAGCTACCATATCGTTTTCCATAGCGTTGCATTCCCATAACAGTGCACAAGGGTTTTATTTTCTCCACATCCTCATAAACACATTTCTCCACATCCTCATCAACATTTGTTATTAATTTATTGATGGATTCATAGTAGTCATCCTAACGACTACAAGGCTGTATCTCATTGTGGGTTTGATTTGCATTTCCCTAATGATGAGTGATGTTGAACACCTTTCAATATGCTTGCCGGGCATCTGGATGTCTTCTTTGGAGAATTGTCTATTCAAGTTCTTTGCCCATTTTTAATAGTATTACTTGTTTGTTGTTACTGTTATTGAGTTGTAGGAATTATTTATATATTTTAGATGCTAACTTAATATCAAACATATAATTTGCACATACTTTCTCCTGTTCTATTGGTTGCTTTTTTGCCCTGATGATTGTGTCCTTTGATACACAAAGGTTTTTGATTTTGTTGGAGTCCAATTTATCCATTTTTCTTTTTATTGCCTGTGCTTTCGGTGTCATATCTAAGAACCATCATCAGATCCAATGCTATCAACCTTTCCCCCTGTTTTCTCCTAAGGGTTTTGTAGTTTTAAGTCTTATATTTAGGTCTGTGATCCATTTTGAATTAATTTTTGTATATGGTAAGGGTTCAACTTTTTTATTTTACGTGTGGATATCAGTTTTCCCCAGCGCCATTTGTTGAATCCTCAGTAATCCTTTGGCACTCTTAACTGTGTCACAATGTCTGCTTCCCAGATAACCCAAACTGAACCAGAGGTAGCAACTGCTAAGAGTTTGTATGTATCCTTCTAGTCCTGTCCCTATTTCTCCCTCTCTCCCTACACACACACACACACACACACACACACACACACACAGACTGTTATATATGCTGCTCTTTAAAAATAACAATATATTGTGCTGTTTCATTATGTATTTTCAGCAGCATCAAGTTTAAAAACTCTGTAGTGTCTCATTCTGTGGATGTACCATTATTTACTCAACCAATACATTATTTTTAATGGACCATATATTTAAATTTTATTTTTTTTAAATTCTGTTTCCTTTAGAAAATTGGCTTATGAAAAAACTCTATGCTTGAATTGCGGAAAAAAGGTTTATTGGTAACTTACTTGATTATGTTCCAATTATTCTTGTTTTCACTCTTCCTTTACATGCTTTTGTGAAAAATACGCAAAAATACATTTTTGGCTTCCGTGCATTACATAAAAATAGAATTTGCTAGGGGCGCCTGGGTGGCTTAGTCGGTTAAGCAGCCGACTTCAGCTCAGGTCATGATCTCGCAGTCGTGAGTTCGAGCCCCGCGTCGGGCTCTGTGCTGACCGCTCAGAGCCTGGAGCCTGTTTCGGATTCTGTGTCTCCCTCTCTCTCTGACCCTCCCCCATTCATGCTCTGTCTCTCTCTGTCTCAAAAATAAATAAACATTAAAAAAAATAGAATTTGCTAGATCCTTCATGTGATGCTTCATGAGATCTAAGAACATGCTTCATCGAAGTCTGCTTAGAGGTGACGGGTTTTAATTTCTCAAGGGCAAAGCTATTCAGTGCTACTAATATTGCATTTGACCTCAAGGCTGACCAATGCTAAGAAACCCATCCTCCAGCAACCTCCAAGCTCTCTTTGCCCCAGAACTCCTAAACCCAGGAACTTACTGATTTTACTGGCTGCTATAACGCTGAAAGATTCCTGACACCAGGGCAGGAGCAACCATAGGCAGAGAAAAGCCACGGAAGACAGAAAAATAAGCTCCCCTTAGCCTTTTGCTGGCTCTGTGACTCTAGCCACAGCCCTTACGTATTTTGAGCCCTGTTTTCCCCATCTGTAAATTAGCAGTAGTAATTACCTTCTCTTCAATGTTGTTATGAGCTTCAAATAAGGTGCCATGTTGGAAAGTAATATATAAATAAAATGCATAAAACAAATTTTGGTTGTTATTCTTAATAAGTAGTAAGTATGGTGCAAGTAAGCAAGTAACTAGCGACGTCAGCACCCTGAGCTTCCTGGGAAAACAGGAGACGGGGCAAACTTCAATTCTTAACTGTAACCAACAACTCACCACAGCTGGCCACATTTTCGCCAAACTGTGCTAAGGCTCCCAAACACTACTTATTGATCGACTGACCTACAGGTTTCAGCTCAATCAGGGCCAGCTCTTAAGTTACCATTGAGTATCCACAGGAGCCAGTGTGAAGATTTTGTTCATTCAGTGGTGCATTCAGTGGTGCCCAGCTAGAGCACCAAAGTCCGCTTACCAGAATAACCTTGGATTCCAACAGGGTCAGCATAAGCCCCCGCCAGAACAAGCAAAATGGTTCCAGGCCATTTGACGTTGCCTAAGAGTGAAGTCACTGGCACTCAGATGTGAACAGTGCCGACTGCTGCACTTACCCTCGGGAAAAATGAAAGTCTGCATACAAGTACCAAAAGGCAGAGCCAACCTGGTAATCTACATCTTCCAGCATCCTCTGTCTCTGAGGTATAAAAAAACGACTCCATCTGAGGAAGTGTCCCCACCCACTTTACCCCTGCTATCTCCACTCCCTCCCCACCCACCCCCATTGCAATCAAATGCTTCTGAAATCAATGAACTCCACCTTATTTAAAGTCTTTAACTTGTGAACATAAAGATGAAGATAATGTTCACGGTGGTCCCTCTATAAGATTATAAGTGCCTGTGCCCCTACTCTAGTTAAGAGAGGGAGAAGCTATTTCCTGATCCTTGTCTGGAAACACCTGAACTAGGACATTGTTCAGTCTTTCACTCAAGAGAGTGAGAGCTGGAATCGAGGACACAGACTGCTTCGAAGGGAGGAATCAAGACTTCTGGGAATAGAGAGTCAGTTTGACATTGCTAATAACTCTGGATACTGCAGTGTGTCAAACAGGCATCCCGGTCCAGCTCAAAATCTTCTGCCGGCAGTACTGTGGTAGGGGCTGCTAACACTAACTTACTGAAAGAAAACAAATGTATTGGTGGTGAATTAAAAATCAGAACTTCTATTCTCCAAGTCCTATGCTTCATTAGATAGAAAAAAAGAGAGGTGAAGGAGGAAAGAAAGAAAACAAAAACTATTTTATACTTAAAGAGGTAATATTTGTGCAGGTTGCAAGCCTGAATAAAGCTAAAAGGATATATATAAATAGCACCCCTCCTCCCCTATCTCACATACATGTTTGAAACAAGTCAGAACTCTATCTCTGAGGTTTCCCAGCATAATCGTTATTCAAGAATCATCTTTCCTTGGAGTTTCCTGGAGTCCGTCCCTCCCAAATCATTTCCACAGCCCCTCCCAAAAATCCTTCCCGTGACCCCAACCTGCTCTTAGCCACCATTGCACGCCTCCCTTGCCTACACCTGGGCTGTTCTTTGGAACAAAGAAATCTTTTGAACAATGAGCCTGATACCATCAAATAAAATGGACATATTTCTGTTCTTACCTTACTTGTCCTTGTTGTGATATTGTCCATTGTTGCCCATTTCCTCAATCTGGAATCCCTCCTGGGTCTGGGATCTCTCTCTCCTCACTTTATTCCTATTTCTCCTTCTGTTTCCTCTCAGACTCTTTTTGCAGGTTTTCTTCCTCTTGTAAATCTACTAAATGTTCAGTTTCCATGGTTCTACCCTAAGCTCTCTGCTCTAATTAGTCTACCAACCATCCCTTGGTCAATTACCCGTGTTTATGTGCTAACAGTTAGTTGTCCTCTAGCTCACAGCCCTCTATGGCGCTTCAATCCTGTACATCCAACTGCCGATGTTCTACAAGCCCCTCAAACTCAACACATCTGAACCCTTCCAAGCCTAATATACCTATATTTCTGCAAATGGCCCTACCTTCCACCCAGTTACCATGGCCATAAACCTCACAAACATTCATTCTTTTACTTGTTCTTCCACATCCCGTTAGTCACCATCCCACAAATTATATCTTCTTCATTTGTCTCAAAATCATCTTTTCCCTCATCTCCACTACTGTCGTTCCAGTTCCCACTCCCATCATTTCCCTCCAGATTTAGTGAAATTGTGTGCTAACTCATCGCCCTGTGCCGATTCTGCCACTCTTCCCTCGGCCTCTTTTCTAGGCACCACTGATAATGGTGATGAAAAGTTTCAGAATTTTGAATTAGAGGTCTGAGAACCCTGAGAATCCCCACATCCCTATGGGAAGTTGTCTAAATTTCTGTTTCCTAAACATTAGAATGAGCCTAATCATACTTTCCCTAATAATAACTTAATTAGTTATTTTTCTTTCCTGATTATAATCCTAAAATTGCTTTCCAGAGCACCCAGAATAAGTTCAGACCCTTCATTTTAATTTCTATGAACTTCATAATTTGGCCTCTGCCCACCTTTAACTTCATCTCCTTAATCATCCCCACATGCCATCTCTTCCCTGGACACATGGGACCACTGTAGTTTCCAAAACATACCCTACTGTACTCTCAGCATCTCCACACTGCTATCACACCTCTATGTAAAATGCCTTTCTTGAGGTACCTGGGTGGCTCAGTCGGTTAAGCATCAGACTTCAGCTCAGGTCATAATCTCACAGTCCATGAGGTTTGAGCCCCATATTGGGCTCTCTGCTGTCAGCACAGAGCCTGGAGCCTGCTTCGGATCCTCTGTCCCCTCCCCCCTCTGCCCCTCCCCCACTCACGTGAGTTCTGTCTCTCTCTCTCTCTCAAAAATAAATATTTTAAAAAAATAATAAATAAAATGCATGTCTCCTTTTTATCAGCTAGAAGGTTCCTATTCATTCTTTAAAATTCAGACCAAATCTCAGACTCCTGGCAATGTCCTCTTTTCCCCACGGTCTCATTTACAGCCTCCTCCATATTTTGGGGAACAGCTCCTTGGGTATATCTACATCTTCTTGTAGCCATATTAAAGCTTTTATCACCTTGTTCTATTTGTACCGCTCAGCCAGACTGTCTCCCCCTGCCGCCCCCCCAACACAACCCAGTGCCATCTACTCCGTAGTTATAAGAATCATGTCTGTCTCTTCACCTCATTGTATATCTGACACATTTGTAAGGGCTCAGTACAAGTAGATGAATGAAAAAAAGAACGAAGGAATGGAGTAACAAAAAGTTAAGAATGAATGGATAAAAGAAGGGAAAACAGCTATCTCTCACCATGCTAAAGTCTCTGGGCATTTTTTTTCCTTCAGCTTCTGAAAACCCATAGACCCCATTATCCTGCCACAAGAGGTGTTTTAACTTCTCGTGTAGAGTCCGTGACTTCATCTCCCTGCAAACAATCTCCCAGGCAGTTCTGTTCTGGCGCTCCCCACTGAATCAAATCCCTGCCTCCAGCCTTTTGTATCCACTGTGATCTGCAAATCTTCATCCTAACAAATGATCCTTTAGTAATTTGGAGAGAATTATTCCTTTGACTTCTTATAGTACCCTTACAATGAGAAGAACAAAGACAACCTGTAAAAGGAGCTAGAGAGAGGAATTTATGCTTTCCTTGTATTATTCCTCAGTAACTCAGGGATTCATTGAACAAACACATTTTGGGCACCTGCTCTTTGCCTACAGTGCATTCTGCACAAGAAATACAAAAGTTGATAAGCCAAGGTCTTCACTTCACAAGGAGCTCACAAATTAACCTATCTTTCAACTAACATTGCTTTGAGTGCCTATTGTATGCCAGGCACTGTACTAAGTATTGGGAAAATAGCAGTGAACAAAACAGAAAAGTTTCCTGCTCTCATGGCAGTGACACTCTAGTAAGGAAAGCAGACAATAAATACTTGGGCTGCTCTAAGGATAAAAAATGAAAAGGAGCAAAGGTGGACATTGGGAGATCAGTTATCCACTCGAGGTTGTCCAGTCAAGAGGTAATTGGACATTTCTTAGCACAGGGTTGTAACAGTGGTGAAAACTTCTGAATTCTGTAAAACCAACTGGATCTGCTGAAAGATTAGATATGAGCTATAATAAGAAAAATGGGTCAATCTTGACACCAAGTATTTTGTCTGCATACCTGGGAGAAAAGAATTGCCTACACTTGAGTTTGAAAACTCAGCATGAGGAATAGGTTTTTTTCAGTGAAATAAGAAGCAAGATCATGATCTGAGAGTAAAATGGAGAGGAGATTTAGAAGTTGAGAAGAAAGAAAGGAGAACCAATTGGGAAAGTATTTAATTGTCTATGCCCCCTGTGGTTTGAAGGTTAGGGGAAGATGAACAATAAAATGTTTAATTTTAGATGTGGTGCGTTTGAGATGCCTAGAAATAATAACAGCAAACATTTATACAGTAACCACTATAAGAGGTAATCCCAAAAAGATGTATAATGCAAACTTAAATCAGGATGTGTTGTGTTGGTGGAGTTATAACAGTGATGTAATATATAAGGTAGGTGTTCAGGACATCGTTCTCCTGCATTAGAGTTAAGAGGGGGGAACATCCTGTATTTTAGAAAAGAACTGTTTTATTTTTTGTGGATTAGGATAAAGGATCACCGATCCTTTAAGAGTATTATGCTTCTTAACGGAAGTAGGAGCCATAGATCTTGAGTAATGGTTTATGTAGTAGAAATAAATGAACATTCACAGACAGCAGAGAAAAATTAACTCCTCTCTGAAGGGACATTGGTTTATTGCACATCCAGATTTATTAACTCTTTAGCCTCAGTTTTAAAAACTGTGGAAAGCACAGCTCTCAGTTCGCTTCCCAGAAGAACAGAATGTGTCTCAAATGCTTATCATCTCTATTTTGACCATGGAGTATTTAATGGGTTTTAGTAGCCCTTGGTGTAGAATCTGTGTTGAGTTTTAATATTTTAATTACCAAAACTAATTCCCTGTTTACATGTTTTTTTAAAGTGCCTTAAGAAAGAAGAAATGATTGACTATGACAATTGCTGCTAATGGTTAAAATAAAATGAAGACTGAGATTTACCTTTGAAATGAACAACTTTCAGTCACTGGTGACCATGCCAAGTGCAGTTTTTGAGAAGTGGAAGAGGAGAAAGCCTGACAGGAGGCGGTGCAACAAGAATGAAAGAGAAGCTAGAAACATAGACTATAAGTAACTCTTCTAAGAGAGATGGAGTCATAGCTGGAGGAACATGTGGATCAAGGGAAGCACTTTTTAAACAGTAGATTTTATGGTTCATTTGTATGCTGATGGAAATGATATGGCGAGAGGGAAAATTGATGATGCAGGAGAACAGAAGACCTGGGGTAACAGACAAAATGGGAACTAATGATAAAGTATAGGAAATGGCTATAGATGAAATGAGGGAGGGCCGATCCACCACGGTTATTGGAGTTAAGGCAAAGAAAGAAGTATTAGACTTACTAGCAGAACATGTCAGATTCCCTTTTAATTGCTTTCAAGTTTCAGTGAAATAAAAATCAAGGTTGAGACTGAGAAATGGAGCAGTGATGTTGGAGGCTTTAGAAGAGAGCGAAAGTTATGAATAGCTGCCTGGGAGAGTTTTTAATTCTCTGCCCTCTCTGTGGAATATGTACTGCAGAAGACCCTATCAAAATCTAAATTTGGTTAATCCCGTCTTCCCTAAAACCTAAGCCTTTTGGATAGGTCAGGAAGTGAGGACCTCACACAAGATGGATGAATACTGATTACTTCCATGGGAATTTTGGACCTGGAAATGAGAGAGTCAATCTCCCTTGAAAGGCTTGATTTGTGGAGACATAAATCCTTGTTTCATGCCATGAGAAAATGAGAAGCATGTCTGTGGGGGCCTTGTGAATGGGCGACTGGGCACTAACAGTATGATAGGAGGGATTCAGGAAAGTGAGCCTTGAGCAAAACATCTTCCCTGATTCACCAGCTGTGGTTTATGAAAGTCCACAGTGAGAGTGAAAGGGTATCCCCATTTATTTACAGAGTACCGTCTAGAAGTCTAACCCCAAGCTAGGTGTCTTTAAAATATTATCTCATCTAGATAGTCCATCAGCACTGCAAAAAAAGCTCATTCTTCCAAAAACCATGGAAGAAATATCTCTTCCCAAAATGTATATGTCCAAAATAGTATTGTTTGCTCCAGCATTAGGTGGAAGTGACATTAATTGTAAAAACCATATTTAGAAATGTTAAAATTACAATTTAGTGACTGAAAAAAAAAAATCAGTGAGCCAGCAAATGAATACCTGAACTGGAGACCAAGACATTGGAAATAGGATTGGGGGCAGAGGACAGAGGGCTTGGAGTCAAGTGCAAGTCCCAAAAGGCACAACAACAGACAGGGGGAATCAGATTTAAAAAAAAAAAAAAAAAAAAAAAAAAAGTCTTGAAAGCTGTAGGCAGCTATTGAAATAAACTTGTCCAGGCAGATAAAACATGTCTGGGAAAGAGAGAGACTGGTTCATGGAAATGCCTATTAAGGGAATCACTTAGTTATGTCCTTAGTTATGAGAATTTCAAGAAAGATCTGCCTGGACTCAGATTAGGAGCCAGTGCAGAAAAAAAAAAAAATGCAACACGGAGTAAATGCCTATGAAAGCCAGCGCTCTATTCCATGGAAAGGTTTTTATTTCCAGCTAGAATAAATATGAGGATGTTGTACTTATTGCGATTTAGCTACCAAAACAGAGAGATATCTAATGCATATATATTTATATAGTATATATCCAAGATATATGGGATTTCTCTCTGATTTGGTAAATTATAAATATATAAATATATTTATTATACACAGAAATATATATATAATATACATACAACATACATATATATGTATATATACAATATACATATACACAAAAGTATAAATATACTATATATAATATATACATATACAATACATACATATATACACACAATATATATAGACTATATATAGGCTATATATAGAGAGAGAAAGACTATATATAGACTATATATATATATATACACACACAAATAATATATTTGGTAATATATATACATATATATACATATACACACACACACACACACACACACACATATATATATATATATATATATATATATATATATATATATATATGCTTTCCCAGCATCCAGGGCCCATTGGAAGACAGCAGCTACAATCTGTGAAGTGTTCATTCAATTCCTGAAACTCAGTTCTTCCTTCCCCCTTTTCTTCTCTCATATGAGTCTCATTTGAGAGATACTCCCTCCAGCAAGTCTCCAATCAGGGTGTGGAAAAATATTTCTGAACAAAAGGAAATGTAATGCTTTTCAAAATGACATATTCGAATGTGATTTCGAATCTCTAAACCCAAACTTCAAAATGTTGATCATTATCACAGACACATAGAATGCTAGGTCTGGAAAGGAATTTAGAGGTCACTTGGTACAAAACATTCATTTTGTTCATAAATAAACTAAAGCCCAGATAGTCAAAGTGAGGGAGAGGGGCCAAGGCCACACTGATTGCATCACACAACTGAAAGGAGAGGAGAGGGATTGCACTTTCAGCCCCAACTTCTTCTGAAATATACCTTTTTCTTTTTTAAAGAACTTGCCTACAACCTTGATGACATTTGGATCCAGACACTAATAGATAATATAAAAGAGATCACTAAAAAAGACAACTAATTCAAGAATCTCAACAGCAGATACCCTCTTTGTGAATGAAACTAAGAAATTCAGTAAAAAATGGAAGAGGGGAATTATAAATAATAAAAATAATGCTCTAGAGTTAAAGTTTTATGATCTAGTTATTCATGTACCACATAGATGATTACCATAAAGTTACCAAAAAACCTCACTCATTTATAAGTTCACCAAAAATGACTCTGAATAAACAAAAACAACAGTAGAAACCCGGAAGGAGTGGTTATGGGCAGAGGGTTTCCAGTTGAAGGTGTTCTGCTCCTTTCTCATCAAAAAGTGTTGGCCGCAGGCCACAGCAGGTCTTTGTCCAAGAAGATAGCTGACAAAATGCTAGGCCAGCTGGACAGACACACCAGAACTGTGAATGTCTCTATTAAATTTGGGAACTGTTTTAAACAGAAAAGAAGGTTTTTAAAATTTGAGAATGGAGGCATTGATTAAACAGTGAACCAAAGTAGATTTCACTGGAGCCACTGAAGACTCAGGGAGGCACTCACAGCAGCCCAGGCTTGGCCCCTCATTTCCCTAACCCGGCAGTACCCAGAGATGGAAAATGTCAGCTGACTGGAGTGAGGTCTTTTCCAGGGCAATTTAGGAAGGATGGAAAGACAGGAAACTCAATGTAGGAAGAAAGGTAAGGGAAAGCCCTGCAGGAATAGGGAGGAAATGGGAATAAAGTTGAGTCAGATACCAAGAGAGACTGGGGCCTTGGAAGCCAACAAGCACACTAGTTGGGTAAGTAAGCTGATGGGTCATCAGCCGCCCCCAAGGGCAAGAGACCCGGTAGGACTCCGGTAGCCATCTTGGTTCTGTCTTAAAGGACCCTTTGATGAGGCAACATGGGGTCTTAGCTTATTCCACACCATCAATGACTATGAGTCATGTGTTTTAACATGAGCCATTCTAATATAATGCCAAATGAAACTAAAGAAAATAGGCTGCCTGCCCAAAGGAGCAGAAATGATGGGTCTGCTCTCCCCTCAGGGTATTAACCTTCAGGGGAAAAAATGACTTTACGGACATTGGAAGCAGCAGCTTCTCAAGCATTAAGAAGATTAAGGGAAATAGTATTGGACTGGCACAGAGAGGAAATTATTTGCCTGTCTCAGACAGAACAGTTCTGTTGTTATTGCCCCTATAAACTATCTTTACCCTCGATTCCAAATCGGGCAGGGCTGATGGGATTTGTTGAGGCAATATATCAAATTAGTCCTGCTGAGGAAACTCCAGAGGGAGGCCTGGTGCCAAGAGCACCCTGAAATTCATCTATGTGACAGGGAACATAGAGAAGCAAATGGAGCCCCGAGCTTGCCACTGTCGACACCATAGCCAAAATGATGCTAATTAGAAGAAGGCCCATGCCTTTGGTTCCAGGGAGAAAACGAAGATTCAAAGAGTAAACCAATGACCACCTAAAGGCTTTTTACCAGGCTTGAACTTGGGTGGAAATGGAAGAAAATGCCATGAGCTCAATCAGAAGTTCAGGGATTACCAGCAGTGTTAGGAGAAAACACGAGGACTATCATGATGCACTCGTGCCCCATGCATTGGATTACGAATGATCAAGATCGTGTAACTATTACAATAGCAAATAAACCGTCTACCTAGCTTTAAGGGAAGAGGATGTGGAAAGATATTCTGCAGCTGAATCAACCCTGAGGGTCCCCAAAGAGCTCTGAGGAGCCCTCTCTGCCCCTTGCAGCTTCCTTTTTATCACCCTCAGGGTATAGGAGGCATAAAGGGTGCATAGCAATGCCGCAAGACATATCCAAACAATCTCTGTGTAATGCACAGTCAGCTGTAACAGATCACAGCCAAGCACATTCTACTTATTTATGTTCTTGAGGGTTCGTAGACTCTTCTTCACCTCTTCTTCACATGAACCAACTCAGCCTGTCCTTCTCCCCGCACCCCCACTCCCCACCAATCTTCTCTGTCCCAAGCTGGTTTCCACAGGAAGCACACTCTAGGACGGAGTTTTACATGCAAAATGTGCACTTAGGAGAGCCCTAAGATTCAACACCTGAGGAGGGAAAGAAAAGAAAGCAGGGTTTGGCAGAAGCAGTTGAGTCATAACCCAGACTCATGACGGCCTCAACGACGAGAGCTCTGATGCATCATGCCCCTTCAGAATTGTCCTGAGTTAGATCAAGATGGCCAGGACTTTAAGCCGTCACTGAGCAGTCATTGGATGTGTGCCATTCCAGGAAAGGGTGCCGGCCACCCTTGGGCAGGGCAGCTCACTGTAGCTCAGGCAGTCCCAGAAGGGGCTGACAGGTGAGGGCTGATGACAACAGAATCCCAATAGCTGGAGCAACAAATTCTTTCTTTTCTTCATTTTTTAAAAAATGTTTATTTATTTTTGAGAGAGAGAGAGAGAGAGAGAGCAGGGGAGGGGCAGAGAGAGAGGGAGACACAGAATCCAAAACAGGCTCCAGGCTCTGAGCTGTCAGCATAGAGCCTGATGCGGGGCTCGAACTCACAAGCTGTGAGATCATGACCTGAGCCGAAGTCGGACACTTAAGCGACCCAGCCACTGGGCACCCCAACACATTATCCCTTAAAGGAGGATCTGGACAGCACATCATGCTCTCTACCACACGCTCCTCATGGATATTTTCAAAATGCACAAAATCCCAGGAAGTGAACCTTCCAAACTTTTCAGTGCAGAAATCATAGTAGGAAAAGAAAAACTGTGAGACATGAAAAATTCTTTGACTCCAAGCGCCCTGAAGAATTAAAATAACTACAGCCTCTGGTCCTGCAACCGTGAGACAAAGACAGAAAAGTTGCCCGGCTCCGAAACAATGTCTTCCCTTTGTCTGCCTCCGAGAAATGTTTACGAGTTTCATTCAGTCAGCGACTTCTCACTGAGGGTCTGTATGTGCTCAGCATTACATTAGATCTAGCGACGGGAGATGCCAGGGAAATACATAACACGGTCTGTAACTTTGAGGATGCTGCAGGCTCCTGGGAGGTTGAGGTCACACAGTAGAGCGAAACGATCCAGAGGAACCTGGGTTCAGACCTTGACTCTTTTCTTTACTATATGAAGTTGGTCACACTGTTGATGTAAGGTTGGTCAAGACACCTACATCTCTAAGAACCAGTTTCCTCATTTTTTCAATGGATGGACCACACCTAGCTAGTAGATGTGAATGTAAATTGAATGAGGCAAGGGTTGTAAACAGGTTTCGTAGGTCATAAGAAACAATGCGAATGTTTGCTGCTCTTTTCGTTCCTCTTACGGTGTCTGCGAAGGGTGAGAAAAACTGATAAGAACTGAAGACGTCAACAGAGTAGAAGTTCTGAACCTCTGAACGAGGGCTGTGAGCTGGCAACATTCTACTGGCACCACATGCCCACAACTTCCACGATCTCACATGCATGATGCTCCGTCTTGTTTAATTTGAATACCTTTAGAAGGGGCAAATCATTCCAAACCCGCTGTGGGGTTAGAGCCAAACACATCATTCCTACTGTCTGGAACACCCAGTGATGAAGGCGCACAGGGGACAGAGCTGGGTCCCGTTAGTGAACTCAACCGGGCACAGGAGAAACACGTTCCCCAGGAACCACAGCCACTGGGGCAGTGGAGAGGAGCTGGGAGGAGCTTCCTACCAGACGTGGACCTGTGTTGGAGGATTGTGGGGAGGATTTAAGGAAGACGGAACAAGTTGTGGGCTGGAGACTGCCAGGAGGTGGGGTTTCTCATGACCGGTTAGTTTATTATGCTTTATGTAGGAGGTGGGGGAGTTAAATTGAGGTTTAGAGTTATCATGGGCAAAGCAACAGACAGAAGGGAGTGGGGTCATTTTCGGGTCTGCAGTGTGACTGTGTCTGACCTGTGACTGAGCCCCAGATATGGTCACAGGGTGGCCACTGTTCACAGTCTGAACAGTGTATATATTCTGTGAAGATGTTTATGATCCATCGGGAGGCTGCCGGCATGACCACTTTTCCTTTCTCATGTCGTGCATCTTGCCAAAGGCATTTGCATAACCGTCTGGGTCCCCTTTGGTAGTCCTTTGAGTTTGCTACTCCTACGAGCTGAACTGTGTCTCCTTAAATTCCTATGTTGAACGTCTGGCCCTTCATTCCTCAGAATGTGACTGTATTGGGAGATCGGGCCTTTACAGATGTGATTAAGTTTAAAGGAGGCCATGAGGGTGGGCTCTAATCCAATCTGTGTCCCTATAAGAAGAGGAGATTAAGGACACACAGAGACACATCAGGGAGGTCTGGGCACAGCAGAAAGACCGTGTGAGGGCAAGTGAGAAGACGGCTGTCTTCAAGCCAAGCAGAGAGGCCTCAGAAGAAACCAGCCCCGCGGACACAATGCTCTTGGATTTCCGGCCTCCAGAACTATGAGAACATACATTTCTGTTGTTTAAGCTCCCCAGCCTGTGGTGTCCTGTATGGCAACACTAAGAAACCAGAGCAGCTACCCTGCCTTAATCAAGGTACGACAGTTCGTGAGTGGGAACAGAGGCTGAAGAGAAGCCTAACTGTGCCAGGGGAAGCTGTCACGGAGGAGGTGACGTGGAGACAAGTCTTGAAAAATGAGTTTGAACATGGCAAGTGGAGAAGGAGACAAAGCAGAGATTCTCAAAGTGTGGTCCCTGGACCAGCAGCAGCGGCCCACCTTGAGAACTTGCTAGAAATGCAAATTCTCGGGGCCCCTCCCCACCCCTGCTGAATCAGAAACTGTGGGGCCCGGACATGTGTGTTTAACAAGTCCTCCAGGAGATGCTGGTGCAGACTGGAGCGTGGGATCCCCAGCCCTGCAGGGGCAAAAATGCTCACCGTGAACAACTATGACTTGTTCAGTGTGGCTAATAAATACTAGACGGGCCAGGGAAGGTGAAAAGGGAGAAATGGTCGTTGGGCTGGGCCTTAAAAAGAGGTGGAAAGGTGGCTGGGCAGGAGGAGGAGAGGCAGTCGGAGACACAGAAATAATGGGAGTGGAGGCTTCTGCCTCTGGCTTAATCCTTCACTTGGACCTTGAGACCCAAACACTGCAGTGCTTGAAGCTCAAAATGACCCTAAAAATAAGATGCTTACCACCAAGGGCATATTATTCTGGATTTTCTACCAGAACAAAGACTTACTGAAGAACTCTCTCAACATTAATCTGGTGAATTATGCGTTAAATGGTCCATCCGGGATAGTTATCAGTCAGAGAACTATGGTCACTGAAAGAGACACTTTAGAGCCAAAATGAAGAGTATGTGAAAGTTGCATTAATCGTCCAACGGGCATCCTTTGTGTTGAATTTGAGAAGGCAACCTCTGCTGTAGGCTTTTAGTGAAATTAAATCTCTTCACACCTGCCAAACTGTGACTTTCCCGTATGAAGGACTGAACCTTCGCTCCTGGAAAAGATTACTACAGAGCTCATCTGCCAATGTCTTACAACAGGGGGATGTGATGCAGAGGCTGAGAAAGAACAAAAACCCTGGTCCCTGGGAAGAAAAGCCGATCTCCATCATGACACTTTGGACTTCACGAAACTCTGTGCTAACAAACCGAGTCATTCAAATCTAAGACTGGAAAGGGTTTTTGTTTTGTTTTTGTTTATTTATTTATTTTGAGAGAGAGAGCATGAGCAGGGAAAGGGTAGAGAGAGAATCCCAAGCAGGCTCCATGCTGGCAGTGTAGAGCCCCACGCGGGGCCCCATGCTCAAAGGAACTGTGAGATCATGACCTGAGCCAAAACCAAGAGTTGGAAGCTCAACCGGCTGAGCCACCCACGCGCCCCTGGAAAGTTTTAATTAGCCTTTCATTCACGTTGGTTTGGTTTGGTTTTTTGTTTTCTAATACAATCAGTTGAGTTCCTTTTGCCCTTCCATGCCACGTGAATGCCTCTGACCAATTATTCATCCTTTCTACCCCTTTGACAGTGATGAGTTTATGTTCTGTCAGTCATCGTCCCATTCAGCTTAGTGGCCTGAAACTTGGGACTTCTGTGTGTGACTAATGTTCACGCTCTGCCTCCTCCCCTTCTCCATACCTTGCACAGATGTTATCATCTATGCGTGAGCTTTTCCAGATCCCTTTATAGCATGAACGAGTTCCTTCATGTTCATTTAACTGCACCCTGAGAAATTATCTATCCACATACTCAGTGGCAAGAGACAATAGCAGATGGCTCTAAAATTGAAATAGGAGTTCTTCTGGAAACCTAAAGGGGAAGATTGTGTTCGGGGACTGGATTATGTCAATTTCACATTTTTTGGTTCCCATAAAAAAATGATCACTTCCTCAAATCTGATATAGATTGGACAAAACCATTTATTCAGCAATGGCCAACTTGCCTTTCTTCAGCAGTGGCCTAAAATAGATGGCTTTAGGAAAACAGAGCATTTTCTTTCCTCACTGATAGGAAAACTATTCAAAGGCACTGCCATAATATTTATTTGATTAGGCCGCAGAACTCTTTCTGTGGAGAAGTAAATGCAAGTTTTTCTTCTTTCCTCTTTAGACCTATAAAATAAAGTGGACTTCCAGTAGTACAGTACCTTTGTGTGATTTCAGTCTTCCAAAAGATGAAATTTGGAAAATACAAATTTAAAAGGAGCCTCATATAAACTGCACTGCTATTTTAATCAGCACTTCTACTCACATCCCCCCCTTTTTTTTTATTTGCCAGCTTTCCTTTTGATTGTATCATAATAACTGTCTAGACTCTGTTCTCAACCGTGATAGATTTTAGGAGACTTTGTACAAATGATGCTGGAAAAAAAATAAATTAGCAGTGCCATGCATTAAAGTGCCACAGTTTAAAAAGTTATGAATAGAAAAATCATTGACTATAGACATACCAGTGAAGATAGCCTGGTATCTATTCATTTCCTCAAGGTTATAACCAGTGATTGGAAAATTCTTATCCACCTGCTGTCAAAATGTACAATAAATAATGTCCTAATAATAAAAGTAAGTTTCTGCATCCCTATTTAATTTTTTGTTTATACGAGATGCAAGGGATAATCCAGATTCATGCATGAATCCGGATTCATGAGAATCTGGATTTGGGGTGAAGTCAGAGATGTCAGGGCTATGATTGTAATTGTAATAGGAATGGGTTTCTGGCTTCTTTTGTTATGGGAAGGACTGCCTTAAGGTTCAAAGCCACAGCTATTAAGGTTTAACTTGAAACAGCACAACAATCACAATGACAGCCAATAATGCCTGAAACAACTCTCCCTGGTTGATATTTAGTAAGAGAGGAGATGATTAACTGTGCTCTGCAATGTCATAAGAGACATATTCAACCCCCAAAGTTAGAATATGGGAACATTTGTAGGGAAGGAGGATTCTGCCTACAGGCTTGCATGTATTTAGCAGATGTGCCCCCACACAGATCTCCTTCACTAGGTCAATGCAGCGTCGGCTGCTGGTATTGGTTTCCAGGGGCTCACAGATGCACCCTCTTCTGGATATTTGCCGTCAGCCATGGCGAGCCCCCTTGCCTGGAGATGCCTGGGAGGAATGCTTCCGGCACCACTAGAGTAGCCGGCACCTAACGACCCATTCTATGCCTGGCATCCTTGCAGGACAGTCTTGTGGCACCATTCACCCCCCAGAGCTCCTGTGGAATCGGGCAGACGCTAGGTGCTAGGTCGCAGTAACCACACCTCTGTTTAGGTTCCCCCCTTCACTTTCCTGCTTTCTTCCTATCCTTGTAGATTTTTCCTGCAAGCACTCCCTTAAAGGATCCCTGTACACACTCCATTTTTAGAGGACCCAATGCATGTTTTAGAGACAGAATCAAAGACTTCGTTCTTTCTACTATAAATTGAAAAAAAATCAAGTGGACAATTTTTAGCCCTTTTATCAAATAAATTTGAGGGATGTTAGTGCTGTTTAACTTTGATTTTCTATAAATTATACCATTAGGAACCTAAAGTAGATTGAAGTTCTGTTTTTCTTTTCTGTTGCAATATATTTTTTTTCTTTTTGTTGGACCTTCATTGTTGGCACACATGTTTTCCTTCTGTTTTCTCCCACTTCTGATTACCCAGCACATACAGATATGGAGGAAAGTGTCAATAGTTTGTAGACCACCAATTAGCCACCGCAGCTAATAAAGAAAGGTATCTTCATATTTTTGTTTGCCCTTCCAGATCCACTCTCTGCCCTTCTCCACTCTGCTCTGAACCCCAAGACTAACCTCTAGGGATGACGCCAATAGGCTTCCTTGTCCTCTAATTTCTAGGGCAGCCAATGGAAGATATGTGCCAATAAATTGTAAGATCAGTGGAGAGTGAAGAGGGCACTTTTATCCAATAGCAACCTCCCTGCCATGCCATCACAAGTTGGCTCTGACCCTCTACCTGAGGCCACAGTTTCTACTGAGTAAATGTTTCCACCCAGTTACTCTCTCTATGTTCCAGTAACTAATTGCTTCCCATACAGCCCCCTCAGAATTCCTGCTTTTGCTGGTTCCAGGCTACTGCACCACCCTTTGTTGTGTTACTACACTTACCCCTGCCCACATCACTGGAAACACTCCCTTCCTTAAACTCTCTTCAGTGGTCCTTTTGACTATGTTGTTTCCTGCCTGGACACTGGGTGAAACAACAGGATATCCTAAGTTGGCTAATATTGAAACTGAAAATATTTCTTACTTGGAAAAAAATGCAATGTGACAAAAATATTTAAGTAATTCCTATGGTATCTTATTACTTAACAACTCCTTTATACTCATTTTTACCCACTGATTTTTGGTTATTACATTCGATCATCCCTTTATTCATTTACTCCACAACCAGTTATTGATCACAGCTATGACTGATATACAAGCTATAGTAACCATGCACAGCATAGGACTGTTGTCTCATACACTGCATCACAAATTTCTCCCTGTGAGCAATTTCCAGGTTACCTTTGAACAGTGACTGTAGGTGAACAAAAATATTAAAGAGTGGAAGGAAAACACTCTGGCCTCAGATTGGGACCAACAGGAGAAACTTACGGATTAAAGGAGCAAAAATGACTTGTTAAAACCAATTCTCTTACATTTAGCAACGGAAGTATCACTCCAAAGGGCTCAACAAATGAAGGTGATAAACCCTTTGTACTGAGAAACCTGTGCCTGAGAAGATGTCTGGTAGTTAAGTGGACGGTCTTGAAGCTATGCTGATCATTTGGGTGCAAAAAGCTGTGAGTCCCAAATGCTTCGGAAACAACTTCCCAGGCTGTCCTACCTCAGGGGCACATCATCCCACAAATGACTAAACAGTCAATTTAGCAAAAACCAGTCAAATAAACTGCTTGATATTCTCAAGACTGAAAAAACCAATTGTGTGACTGAATTTTTCATTTTTCAAGGCAGTCGTTGTAGAGAGAATCTAAATTTTGCAGATGATTGCTTTTAGAATAACACTGATGTTTAATCTCCGAGTCATTCTTTCTGCTACAGACAGCTTGAAACAGAGGAAATAAATGCTGTAGAGAGCGGAAAAAAAGAAAAAAGAAAGAGGAAAAAAATACCTTCAGGACAAAACCCTGACTTAGAGTGTCACTTACAAAATATCTCTAAACTTTACCTCACTTTCTATAACTGCTGGAACATAACTCAGTATTTTCTCAAAAAAGAAAACAAGTATTTATTCAAATAGAAGAAGCTGAGAAAATTCTGATACAATCAAGAAAAGGTATTGCGCTTAACCAAAGTAGCGAGGGTGGCCTAACCCTCGCCCGCCATTACCTAATCTAGTTCTTGGCACTTCTGTTGTGTTATACAGATTGTTGAATGACTAAAACAGAGCAGAGTTATTTGTAGATGGCAGTAATCCCATCTGAGCAATGAAGAGATATTTGATAAAGACACTGACTGACCAGTGTAGCAAGTTGGCCGATCCGTATAATGCGAATTTACTTGAAATCACATTACGCGGAGATCTGTAAGCCCATGTTGAAATATAAAGATTTGCTGACATTTCGGTGACATACGGTCTTATTTCTAGCATCTGCTCATATTCATCACTCCTGCCATACGCATCGTAAGACATGATGGGGAATGGGAAGCATTATCTGCTCTAGGTACAAATTTATCTTCCAGAGGAGTAGGACGGACTGATTGACACTCCTTGGCAAAATATCCAAATGTGGAACACTGTTGGTTAGTTGATTTCGGTTAAATACAAGGGTTCCCTTATAGGGTATGAAGTCGATGGTCAGCACAGGACCTCTGAGTGCCTCGGGAACTGGATGGTATACCATTTATCTTCACATTCCAAAACCTAGGCCAGCGTTTGCTTGTCTGGTAGACACAGTGTATGCTGAACGCTGGTTGGAAACATTTGTGAAGTGAATCAGTGCATTCTGAGTTTTAGCAAAAAGTAACATTCACCGCACCTCCCTAGAGGGTGATGGTGTTAAAACAATAAATGACCTCGTTTGGTAGATGACATGTATTATAGCACAATTTAACATGAAGTAACTGTGGGGGATAAACATAATAAGTATGATATATGTATCTTCCTGAAAAACAAATAGATTCCATTTGTATTTAAGCCTAAAGGTTTGGTTCTTTATGTGTAATCCTCAGTGGTCATCTGGGGTAGAGGTGAATTTAGTCTAACATTAAGTAGAAGAAATAGCACATCTTTATTTACTGAAACCAACTTAGTTCAACTGTGACCCATGCCGTTGGAATTCCCACATATGTTTAATCCCATCCTCTAACTTCCCCACAGCTAGGTGTGCATGCAAGCGCGCACACACACACACACACACACACACACACACACACACTTTATACATAAAGCAATGGTTAGGATAAGACAAAGTTACAGTTTTCGGAAAGGTCCTTTTAAGACCTTTCGATTTTCACTCTACTTCTGGGAACACTTATGTTCTCCTTGTGTCCTGCGATCTGGCCCCTGGGTCACACTTAGGGCATGTGGATTTGGGTGAGTCTGGGAAAACAGAGGCATTCCTTCTGAGGATTCCTCATTCCCGCTAGTGCTGCTGGATTGCTCGAATCCACAACACAAGCAGCTTGTGGTCCTCTCTCCCCTTCCCATTCTGACTTAGCTCCTCCCTTGCTTCTCAAAAGCTCTCCCCCATATCTCACCAAGTTGGAGACTTCACCTCCTCTAGAGGGCTAATGTTTATATACAGAACAAAAATGAAGCCTTGGGTTTAAGACTGCTTATATTTTCTGCCAGGCAAACACCCATACGGCAAGGGATATCAAAGTCTGGATTCTGCCTTGAAATGGAGCAAGGAAAAAGGAGAGGCAGAACAAATATAATGTCTTAAATTATCTGCTGCAAGACAAAGTCCAAGAGCTCTTGGTGAATTCAAGGTGGTGGGTGGGGGTGGGGGATGTAAATGGATATCTCTAATACCCAAGCAGGCTAAAAATACAGGTCATGAAAGATGAATTTTAAAACCCTGTTTCAGGAATTGTTTATTGATTAATCATTATGATTTTGAAAGAATCACTGTAATTCCATATTTCTATTCTTCTTATCTGGAATTCTAGTCTATCAAGTAGTAGATGTGGGGTGGGATTGCATTCACTGTGATTTTTGAGGGGGTATCTGTGTGTGTTTCCATATAGACTCTTATTTTGCAGTATAATTTCTCTCCTAGAAGCTTAGTTGCTTTGAGAAATAAATTTGGAACTAGGGTGGAATGTCTGCTAAATAAAACCACATAAGCCTGAAAACAAAAACAACACAGAAAGCCTGGAAAACAACTTTCTCTAATATAGGAATCTACCTCCAATTGGTACGATTTACCACAATGTTATTTTGAGCTTGACTCAACCTCTCCATACATACTTTTCATATATGGCACATGTTATCAAATATTTTATTTTAAATACAAAGAAAATTTCTTTGTGAAAAAAAAATGATTTTTTTCTCTGAAATGTGGTATAAAGCAATTTTTAAAACTAATATAAAATTCTTTTTTCTTTTGACAAGATTATCCTTAGGCTAAGAAAGAAAAAGTGGTATTTGTAGTACGTAGTAAGAAAATGGATGGATAGATGCATTTTGTATTAGGAAAGAGTAATAAATATTCAAGACCCATAGGCATACCACTGAGCTATGTTCCATGGCTTTGTGTGAAGTTTGGTTTCCTAAAATGTTGACCACCTATAGTTTCTTGAGGAAAAAAAAAACAACAAAAAACAAGTTATATAGTCACTAAACAGACAATTAGATACCTGTTTTCAAGGACAATTATACATATCGTATGTGTGCACATGGTTACCAAATGTTTTCAAAATGCTTTAGAACTCAAACGTGCTCTAGGAATTGGCACCACTCTCAAATATGTCAAGGGTTCTATAGTTCCTAGTAATAACCTGAATCACAGGCCATTACTGCGTCCCTGATGGGCTCGACATCTGTTCTGAATATGTGTTTACCGGTGAACACTGTAAGAAGGTAGAGGTTAGTCTAGAAGGACCAGATCAACCTAACTTGTATTTTAATGTTCCATGTGATCTGTATTTATTTATTTATTTATTTATTTATTTATTTATTATTATTTTTTTTAACGTTTATTTATTTTTGAGACAGAGAGAGACAGAGCATGAACGGGGGAGGGTCACAGAGAGAGGGAGACACAGAATCTGAAACAGGCTCCAGGCTCTGAGCTGTCAGCACAGAGCCCGACGCGGGGCTTGAACCCACGGACCGTGAGATCATGACCTGAGCCGAAGTCGGACGCTTAACCGACCGAGCCACCCAGGCGCCCCCATGTGATCTGTATTTAAACAATTTGCTGAATCTTTATACTTTTCCATTGAAGTTCCTGTCTAATATCAAAGACAAAAGGTGTGGGAGAATCCTTTTTATTACTAGTATTTGTTATAGGTGGTTAGCAGATGTAGTCTGATAAAGAATAAGGAGTTTTCACAGGTGAGAAGGGTCTCAGATGTGGGCTCTTTCCTTGGCTTTATAAACTTTATTACTGTTTCTGAAATGGACTCTTAACCTGTTATCGACAAACCTATTTCACTGCATGACTTACAGGAATGTTGGTTGTCTTCAGGGCTTGTATTTGGCTGGTATGTCTGGTTATTAAAATACTAAAATCCTTGAGTGTCCTTAGAATTATCCCAGTATTTCCTCCCCCACAACCTCTGTCTCCCCTGAACTCCCCATGATCCGGCAAACACTCCAGTTCTATGACTGTGTCTATTCTGATCATTTGTTGTCCATTCCATCCAGTTAAATATTTTTCATATTATCTAAATTCTCTTCATTATTCTTGCTATTCTATGCTTGGCAATAGTAAGCTAGATTTGATGGTAGGGTTACCAGAATATTCTTTGCTGGGTGAGCCGTTCCCCATTATGGAGTCAACCTTTTAATTCAAGCAGTGTATTACTTTGGAGACCTTACTAATATTATCAGCAGGGCAGGTAGGAATTGAAAATTAGGTCATACACCCAGTGCCTTTCTATCCCTAGGTTCTCCTAATGACCCACGGAGCTGGCCCTTCTGGTCTGTTGTGCAATGTGTATGTCTTCTTCCCATCCCATCCCTTCCCACTCCCTACATACATATACCTCACTCTCAAATTGATTTTCCTCATTCAACTCGCCCTACCTGGGACATCCGATGTTCACCTACACAACTTCCTCCCATCCTTTATACTTACTCCCTCTGTCCATATGGTTCCATGTTCTCATCCTTAGAATGCTGCTTTTGGCATCTGGAAGAATCAATTGCCTAAACTTCACTGCTGTTGTGATCATTACTACTACCTTGAGAAGGAAAGACTTGTATCTGGTAAACTGGGTCTTAACTGTGACATTTTGGAGACAGGGTCCTCACCTGTCCTTTGTTAGTCAACCCAAAGTACAGTCTCAGTCAGTGAGTCCTACAGACTTGGAAAAGCATGCTGACTCATAAGAGGCTGGCTGAACCTTGTGGGGCCACCATTACTCATGTCTCCTTCCCATCTGTGCAGTCCTTTCCGGGAGAATGAACATTTTCCAAAACGGTATTTATACAGCTCAAGTGAAGAAGAGGTTTTTATACCATTATTTAACGAGTTAAGAGACTGTTCACATTGCCTGCCTGCATGGGGCAAACAAGAAGGAATAAATCAGTCTGCTTTAATTTTTCAGAATGGCTGGATTGGGTCCCAGATCATCAAGTTCTTATGGCACCTTCGTTTTGCTTTGGCTCTGGAGTCACTGCTGGGGAATATTATCTAACCCAATTATACTCGCCCTTCTCTCGAGTCCTCTTGGGTTCAATAAGGAGAAGCATTACTCAACGGTATGTTACTCTTCAAAAAGGTTTCGAACACATGAATATTAGACTCTATTTCTTCTAGCACATCTCACTGCTTGATACTTCATACCTAAAATATTTAAAATCTACTCACTATTTGCTCATTCTAATTCAAATAAGAATCCATCATGCCAAACAAAATTTATCTCAGCTTGAGGGTCTTTTTGCGTGGGCGTGGAGGAGCCCGGATATTCTTCCTCTGCCTATATTCTGCAAGGGTATTTATGTGTCATGCGGCTCTTAATCTGATATTTAAGAAAAATCATCAGAATATACAGGTTTGCTAAAAATGACCCAAACCACTTGAAGGAGAAACAGTAGCCAAGTGTGTGGAGGTGGAAATGGCAAACGTGTTGCTGGTTTTCAGAAATATCAAGACCATCTGCTATGTCAACAACATTTCTGCCACAGTCAAAACCAGCTGAAACCAGCTGGTTGAGAATAAAGGGCTTTCAGGATGGCTGCCCCTGAGATGAGAGGAGATGGCCCTCCCATCATGGCAAAGCTTGTTTTGGAAGAGGTTCGACACTCAGAGGAGAGAGCCAGTGGGGAGCTGCAGGCCACAATAAGGTCCATGTTTGCAAACAAAGCATAAATCATACCGCTGATGAGTGCTGCTTTGTCCTGGACGCATCTCAAGAAAGCATTAGTCACACATACAGCATTTATAGAAGTGAGCCACCAAATTACTCAGTGGAACCCCATGTCCACACCTTGACTGGAAGTGTTATGGGGCATCCATCAATGTGATTCTCTACTCTTCTTCTTGTAGTTGTCCTGGGAGGGCATGAGAAAGCAACATAAGGAAGCTGGGCATGGTGGAATGGGGGGAATGTCTTAAGAATATTCTGGGCAGTGGTGCATGAGCCTACGTGAAGAAGTAAAGGGTCAGATGACTAACTAGAGGAAGCAGAGAGTGCCTTCCCAGGAAAACGTTCCCCTAAGCTATATTTACCCAGAAAACAGGTCATTCTGGTCACCATTTATTTCTTCTTGGCTCCAAATATCCAACAAAGCTCATGATTCAGGTTAATCTAATCACCTCATGAAGAATGTCATCATCATTTCAAGGCAGACAGAATATAATTTGATAAAAAGTATAACAAAGGCTTGCATTAGATTAAATGTATCTTTAAGGTCTAATAATTAAAATGAAACAGATGTGATTCAATTGTACTTGGGTTTCAACGCTGTAGAATGCTATAATCGGTATGACCTTGCCATTTATAGGTCCAGTCTTTGACATTATATAGTAGTTACCTTTAGCCTGCTTCAAACTTCTATAAATATAATAATTCAGAATATGTTGTGAAACCTTTATGCATGGGTATGTGTGCATGCCCGGGCGCATCCCTGGCTTTAAATCCAGCTATTGACCTGTACTGTTCTGTTGTACTGTACTAGGGGCAATAGGTTTTCAATAAAATAAGCAAGTGATCAACTCTATTTTAGTACATATTGGATACTCTCCTAAAAAGTAAAATGACTTCTTCTATGTCAAGAGGGAATAGTACACCCTCCCAATTTGACTTTATTTATATAGGTAATTCTCAAAATCCCTGCAGTAGCCAGTTCCCAAGACATTTCCCTCTAATAATCCATAAGATCAGCTGTATTGCACTATAGTCCAAATGTGAATCTTGCAGACATTTTTTTCATGGCAGTTCATAAATATAATGTTTCCTTTTTAGCTAGATGTGTCACTAACCAGCGTTTTGTTACGACATTTACGAGGCGGGCATCAAAGCCAAGTTCTATTTCTTCACACTAAAGATATTTGTAACAATACTTCCAAAAACAACTACTCAGACTCATTAAGCACAGCCATAAATCTTTCTCCTGAAATGGTGATTCTGCCAGTCTGCACAAGTCTCTGCAGGACGCACGGCGCTAACTCTGCTATAGGTTGAGTTTAGCCTGCAGATAGGCTGCTACTGAGAAACATCGTGGGCTGGTGGACACCGTGAAAATAATCCACTCCCCCGTCCTGCTCTGAGATCTCAGGCAACCTTAACCAAGTCATCTGGACTTTTCTTTGCACTTTCGTTTCTTTCTACAACAATGGAAAAATTTATACATATTTTCTCTTTGTAGGGATCATTCTAGTATCACCTTAAATTTCTTCCTATTATGTGCATTCTCTTTATTGTTGGTTTTCCATTTGCCAATCCTTATGATACAGCCATCCAACATTCCTGGTTAACTGTGTAATTACATCAGAGTCCAAGGAAATATTTCTTTGGGCAGAAAGGTAACTGAAAATGATAAGGGAACTGTAAAGGCCTATCATTCTCCTTCATTTCTCATTCTTCATTGAAAATTTATCCACTATGAACTGTATTTTCTTAATCGCCTTATTTCTTTCATATCTGCTCCATGCCCCTTCCCCAGTCTTCTTTTATGTAGCCCACATTGTTTCTCAACATTCCAAACTCCCTAAATAAAAGAAAGCGCCCCATATTACTGAGTTCTAGTACATGCCAGATGCTTTATTCATCCAACAAGTATGTAATCAATAACAAAGTGACTGTCAGACAAAAACAGGACAATGTTGGGAGAGTTTCAGAGAGATAAATTTTGACTCAACATAAATGTTTTCTTCCCACGCAGACTCATCTGGATGGGAGACATGTAGGAGGAGAGCACTGCACTACTAGAAGAAGAAAAAGAAGGGAATTTGGGTTACCACCATGACCTGTGTGCACCCACCCCAGGTACAGTCTGGGTAGCAGAGTCACTGAGTGGTCCAGTGTGTTGTCAGAATGGGTCTGATAAAAGCAAGAGGTGATACCAGTGGGCTCAATTCAGTTATTGGGAAGAAGATCTGGCAAGGAGAAATCAAGGTGGCAGGCTATGCTATGAAGTCAGATTTTAGGGTTTCACAACATTATCCTATCTTTAGCAGCCCCCTAACCATCACCACTGCCATTCTCTGTAAAAGGGACTGTCTAGAAATGGCCATAGCATTAGCCCCAACATACATGGACTGTGGCAGTGTCCTATCAGAAAGAAACTGGGCAAGAAAAGAAAAAGAAAAAGAAAAGAAAAAAAGAAAAAGGAAGAGGAAAAGGAAAAGGAAAAGGAAAGGAAAGAAAAGAAAAAGAAAAAAGAAAAGAAAAGCAAACTGGGCGGTATTACCAATGTAAACTATTGAGAAGAGGAAAAAAGAAAAAACAGCTCTTGAACAAAAAGTGGCCTTGCACGAATGGCTGGGCCATGTTATTCTCCTATTGGATATAAACAATCTCAATGAATACCAACATCAGGCAAGGTTACTCAGAGACCATAATAAAGTGAGACAAACAAGTCTACTTCATAATTTTGTCTAAGTGCAGATACAACGAAGGTCACCGTATCACCCATAAAACACCAAACACTCCATCTCTTGGCACAAATAATTGACTGCTACTTCTTTCCTACTCCGCCCTCTCTATAGATAAGATTTATTGATCCTCAATCATAGAATTGCCCATGCTTTCTGAGAGCACTCAATCTAGGGTGAACTCCTGCTTTCGTAGACCCTCCCTCGTATCAACCAAAGGCTAAATCCTGCAATCTAACACCCTCTACTGAGATACCTTGTGGTTTCCCGTGGTGTGTGTTCTCTCTCACCAACACAAGTAATAAACCCAACTGGTGGATCACAGGTATGTTCCTGGTGGTCTTGGCCTGGAGGGCATGGACACCACAAGGTTGGATTCAAGACAGAAGCCCAGGTCTAAAGAATGGGCCAACATGTAGAGGATGAACACTTATTAAAACTGCAACAAGTTAGGAGCTACACAGCAGCGAGGCTTGTCCCAGGGCCCAGGGTCTTGGAAATAGTTCTCAGCACAACCTAATTCCAAACCACACCAGGAAGTAGGGCTGATGTCACAGTTCCAGCTGAAAGTCGCCTCTTCTTTTTGTTTACTGTTTATTAACTTTTGCCAGAAAGAGACGGAGCGCAAGTGGGACAGGGGCAGAAAGAGAGGGAGACACAGAATCTGAAGCAGAGTCCGAATCCTGAGCCGTCAGCACAGGGCCTGATGAGGGGCTTGAACCCACAAACTGCGAGATCATGACCTGAGCCGAAGTCAGACACTCAACTGATTGAGCCACCCAGGCGCCCCTGAAAGCAGGCTCTTTAAGATGACAAATAACACTTGGGCCTACAGTAGGGACTTAGGGAAATAAGGGCAAATAGAGAAGAAAGCACCAATTAGTGAGCTGAGCTGTTTCTATAATGCTGGTAAAGCCTTGAAATAGCATAAACCAGGATCTTTGTGATCAGAATTGTCAAATCTCTCAATCACCCAGAGACACATTAAAGAAAACCAAAAGTAATAATAACATAGTTGCTAGAATATAGGAAAATCTTAAGGAGGTCTAGCTTTAAGGCCATTTATACCATCTCCTTTTTATTTAGTTTATTCTCTCTCAGTCTCATCCCTACACACACACACACACACACACACACACACACACACACACACACCTTATCAATATATTTTTATGCTTTTCTTTTTTCAAGCCCTTTATACTTGTTGCCAAGGCTAGACGCTCTAACTTGTGTTATCCTTTGCTTAAAGCAGTGGTTCTTAACTTCAGCTACACATTAAAATCCCCCGGGAAATACTTTTAAAAAGCCCAGTGTCCAGTACGTACCCCAGACCAGGTGAATTAGAATCCCTAGACTAAGACTCTGATATCATCTTTGGTTTTTGTTTGATTTTTGTCTTTTTTCTTATGTGCGGGTGACTCCAATGTACAACCAAGACGGAGACCACCTGGCTTAGAGTTTCTTCCTCAGCTTTGACAACAGACTCATTGTTTAACTGGCGAATTCCTTTCCAAATAGTGGGCCATACCTTCAGGCTATGTTCTTCTAGTTCTTATCCTGCCTACAGATCCCACCTGGGGGTGTGGGGGGGTTAATGTGAGAGTTCCAGGGTAGGCTTAGTCACCGGTATGGACTCCAAAGAACCATGGAAGTTTGAATAAAGAAGTAAAAGAATAATGGAAGCTCTTTCACCAGGTGCACAGGCGTAATATCTAAAATCACTAAGAACAAGTTGACACCAGCCAATCAATATGTGCAATGGCAATTGAGCTGGGGTGGGGGTGGGAGGATCAGAGAGATCTCCCACTGTGCTAAGTGTCAAATTTTAATTGCTGAATTAAAGTGAGGCCCTGAGGATCCTAAGAAGGGGTCTGGGAAGCCGGGGCACTGAAGGGTCATTTGGGGAACTTTAAAGAGTGAACATAAATCAGAAAAGAAGCATTCTAATGTTTAACAACAGGTGCAGGCTTTCCTGCAAGCACCCACAGAGTATCAGCCCACCCCAAAACAAGCCTGTAGCTAGGGTAGCTATCATTCTTATATTGCAATTATGTTTTTGCATATGTTCTCTCTGCGAATACATATCATGTGCGTGACAAATGCCTGATAAGTTCATGAATGAATGGACTTGTCTTATGTAGACAGCCCTTTAATTCTTTCTTGTCATCTGTAAAACTAATTTCCTCTTTTAGACCACAGCTACCATTTCAGTGTTTTTATAACTGTAAACACTGTGATGTTTCATAATTGCATTTTTTTTCAGTATTACTTATCCTGTGTACTTACCATGGTGTTAGATATTACAAAAAAAAATAAAAGAAAGTATAAACTGAGATTTCTGAGTGTCAGGTGCTTATGGACACCAATGATTCCACGTTAGACCCTGGTGCCATTTCATCCCATGGTGTTACCAGGCCCTGTTGAATCAGCACCCAGGGAGGCATCTACAATGACAGCATCTCAGGTCCCATGGCTTGCTTTTGGGGGAGGTCATTTTGGCACACAAAGATTTTTCCATTACCCTATTCCCCACAAATAACAAATAACTTCCTACTCATAGGCACAAGGGATGAAATTTCCTTATCTATAGATATCAAACTATATGTTCCTTGATGTACATTATTGTAAGAGATGCCTCTTGGGCCAATTACTTAAAATTACAGTGGAAGTTAAGGTCAAAACATTTAACCGTCCTAAACCCAGTATGTCACTGATTCTCATTATTTTTCACGTCTCCTTCGCAAAGAAAATTAAACTACAAACCACCCGTAGGTAATAAAGCAGAAAGTAAAACTGTATTTTATTCCCTAGAAAGAGCCCATAGTGGAAAGTGAGCAAACACTTTAGCATTCTAAAAATCTTAAAGTGGTTTATTGATTCCTAAAATGTCCCAATTCTAAAGAATCCAGACAAATACATTTCTTTGCATTTTTAAATATATGTGTCTATATTCAATTTGGTTTATATTTTTAAGTTTATTTATTTATTTTGAGAGAAAGAGAGGGAGAGAGCATGTGCACACAGGAGGGGCAGAGAGAGGGAGAGAGAGAGAATTCCAACCAGGCTCCACGCTGTCAGCACAGAGCCCGACGCAGGGCTTGATCCCACATACCACGAGATCGTGACATGAGCTGAAATCGAGAGTCGGATGCTTAACTGACTGAGCCACTCAGGATCTTCTGATTTGTTTTAAATATTTTATATCCCCACAATGATTCAATATGGCACATGCATTTAAATCAGTCTTTAGAATTAATAATGATTATACTTACTACCACGAAATATCCACCCAAAGGTGCTCTCATGGACATTCAGTGTCATAAACAAATGTGTCCCTGGACTATAACTCTAACTTTAAGGACTACCTTCATGGTGTTTCTCTAAAGAAAGAGTTTATGGTACTTCCATAAATACAGTGACTGTCTTGACTTTTGGTACAACACACCATCTGGGCCCTGTTACTTTAAGACCAATACGGCTATGGGTTTTCTCCTCTCTTTATCTTAGAATGTTTCTTTGCTACAGCGGCATTGATAATTTTCACAATTAGTTAATATTGAATACAGATCCATAAAGATAAATACTGGTATATCCTATTAATGACTAATATAAATTATTCTATTACCCACGCACAGGAGAAGCCCATTTACATGTTGGTGTCAGAAAACAGACCAAATGGCCATAATTTAATCGTATCACCACAGAGTATTATAGTATGAAGCTCTTAGCATTCAAGAGCTTAATTTGATGGTTGGTATTCTTTACATCAAATGTCTGTGTAATATTAGGTTTTATCCCAGTTATTTGACTATGTACCCAGTGGAGCTTTAACATTCTGTTAAGGTCCACTTTCGGAAAATAAGCTGTGAGTTTAAATCCTTTTAATGTATTCCATATTTGCTATCTCTCTACTTTTTATTTTTATGAACACCTGTTTCAATAGGAGACGGCTGAGTGAATTTGCAGCTGGAATAATGCATAAGCAGGAAAATATGCTGGGAACCCTTATGAAGAGATGAAGCTTTGAATGAAAGGCTCGGCTAGCACCAAATTAGATGAAGCTGAGAAATACTAACTCACAGAAGGAGAAGTGGCTCCACGCAGAAGGAGAAAAACATTTATGTAAAAAGGATAGGCGTAAACTCAAGCTGAGTCTCGGCCAGCCTAGAAGGGGTCTGTATTGAGGAACCAGGATGGAATGACGCACTGGGAGTCGTCTGCAATGGCAGCTGTTCACGCCTCACGTGAGACAAGGGGATTTGCAACTGGAGGCATGCATACAAAGTAAACACCCAAAAACCTGGGGCATGGGTTAGAATGAAATGGCAACAGTAAACTCCCCAGTCCACCGGCTGAGACATCAGTGTTAGCACTGCAGCCCACACCTAGCCAAACCCACAAATGGATCACACAGGAAAGGCTGTCACTGATAGGGTTGCAATGAGATGCTCCTGCCTAGCAGGTAAGGTTCCATTTGCCTCTGGGCACTTGAACATTAAGACTGGCTTGAAGGGTATTTCCAGACCTTCTTGGTCACTGGCTACTGACTGAGGGGACAGTCAAAAGATAGGTGTGAGAAATAAGTTAGAAAGGAGAATGGAAAGGATGGTAACAGAAGTAATGCAAAGTCCTAGGACTTACTGATATGGGGTTCCATTAGTAAATCAGGTCAGTTCTAGAGCATATTTGCCCTTCATCAAGACTAAGTTTTCAAATGCAAATTAGCCTCCAGTAAAATCCAACTAGATTCAAAAGGAATCGTATTTAAAAAGACAAATTTTGGGGCGCCTGGGTGGCTCAGTCGGTTAAGCCTCCGACTTCAGCTCAGGTCACGATCTCACGGTCCGTGAGTTCGAGCCCCGCGTCGGGCTCTGGGCTGATGGCTCAGAGCCTGGAGCCTGCTTCCGATTCTGTGTCTCCCTCTCTCTCTGCCCCTCCCCCGTTCATGCTCTCTCTCTGTCTCAAAAATAAATAAACGTTAAAAAAAAAATTAAAAAAAAAAAGACAAATTTTTTTTTAACTAAAAAAAATTGAATGATAAAACCAGATGCAACACCATGGCAGCTCACTGCTTGCAGATGCATTAACTCATTAATTTATCTATTGAGCAAACATTTGTTGACATATGGTAGGCATTGTTCTAAGTATCACAATTGGTGGATTATCCTAATGGGGTGGGTACCACAGAATTAACAAGAAAAATACAAAATGATTCCAGATATTGATTGTCGTGGGAGGATAATAAAGCAGGACCTTACAATAGAGACTGACTGTGGAGGGGAAGGGAAATGACTTCTTTAAACAGAGTGATCAGGAAGGGTCTTTCCCAACAAGGTGTAGTTTCTGACTGAGACCTGAATGGTGCGAAGGAACTAGCAGGGGAACAGAGTTCCAAGCAGAGAGCTAAGTAGTATCTGTTGCTAGGGCTCAAGCACGTCTGGGCATGTTTGACGAACTGGCTTTCAGGTCCAAGAGATCTCGGTTTCCATGATTTAATTTGCCCATAGCCCTTGGATTTTGGCTGAAAGAGAAAGGAGTAATGACCCATAAAAGAAGACAGAAGCATTGAGGAAGACCAGTCAGGTGTCTTATCCAGCCTGGGTCCAGAGACCACCATCTGAGATGAATGAAAAGACGACCATCTGAGATGGAGGAATGCACTGTTTTCACAAGGGGCTCATGAGACACAAAAGAATAATGGTCTGGGGGACAAAGCACATTCCAGAGTACATGAGGATCATACCCCCTACTTCTTAGGAAGTGCAGTGTATTTCATGCTCATTATGGATAAAGAGGGAAAGAACACCATTTTGATACTTTGAGGGGTGTAGAAAGGGCAGGTAGCGGCAGGTGTTCACTCAGGGTGCCACCACTGAGACGGTGGGAATTGCAAGTCTTCCAGAAACCATCAGAAAGGGGAGGCTCCTCAGATGAGCTAGGGTAGAATGAGAAGCATGAGAAGAATGTTCATAAACATATATTTGATATCCCACTCCTAGAAGTATTGGGGGTCTACAAAAGAAACAGGGGATTATGTTAGTAAAGAATAAAGTATGTTACCATACACCTAGCCACAAAAACTCCTACAACTTCACCCTCTTCTCTGAATCCTTCCTTTACATTTTGTACAGTTTTCCCTGCTGCCCTCTCTGGGAATGGCTTTGAGAACACCGGATCTAACGGTAGGGTAGGTGTCCTCACTGTTCTTTGAGGCAACTCTCACTCTCTTTTTCTTAACCTCCCTCTCTGGTCTCGTAACAATAATCATCGGTGTTTGGGGCCCAGTTGTGTCCCCCTAAATTCACGTGTTAAAGTCCTAACCCCCAGTACATCAGAAAGTGACTGTATTTGGAGACAGGGTCTGTACAGAGTTAATTACTATTAAATGAGGTCACTGAGGTGAGTACTAATCCAATATGACTGGTGTCCTTATAAGAAGAGCAAATTGGACACTGACATGCACAGAGGAGAGAACATATGAGGACAAAGGGAAAAGACAGCCATCTACAAGCCAAGCAGAGAGGCTTCAGAAGAAACCAATTCTGCTGACACTGATCTCAGATATATCTAGCCCCTGGAACTGTGAGAAGATAAATGTTGTTTAGGCTGTCCAGCCTGTGGTATTTGTTATGGCGGCCCTGGATGGCTAACACAACCCAGATACCCGCTTTCCTTGCTGCTGTTATCTGCAGCCCTCTCTGGAGATTTCAGAATTGGTTTAGTCCTACTCCTCTCTCCTAAACAACCTATGTCATAATCCTTGGTGATTTCTAGAACTAGGCCTCGGTGTTTGTATTCCAATGAGGAAAATGTGACTTTGCTGCTATACAAGAGACAAATTAACCTCTTATGTAAACCATAGTCTGAGACACAGCCTGAGAGTAGGAAATCCTTGTGGCAGCACTCCCACACCTACACGCCTCTCTTCTCACTCTCCACGTTGTGGTTATTATGGCAACTTTGTTTTCAGGGATCTGTATTATTATTTTTTTTTTAGATATTGCTCATCACAGTTGTTGACAAGAACATTTACGCACTTGTCTTCAAGGATAGGGTGAAGCCACTGCTGATATTCTGCAAAGGGTGGTTCCATGTGCTTTTTAAGAATTGGATGTGACGGTATATTTTGAAAGAAAAAAAAATCACTCAACGTGGATAAGGAAAGGTTCAGTAGCCTACAGAAAATGGTGCAATCTGCTCAGATGTCCTATTATTACTTGCCTAGTATCTTCAAAATTCTGTAACTTCCTCTCTTCTAAAGGTTCATGTACGTATTTTCAAACTCTCTTGCTCAACTAATTTCGTGGAGCCATGAAATTGCAACGCTCGGCAAGACCGTGAGACTTCATGATAACTGCAGCTTCCCCACCAAGACCAACCCTCTCAGTCTTCCATATGCCATTGACTAGAAGATTTCACCCACATGCCCACTTAAAACTCTGTCTCTTTGGCCCCCCTCATCTTACCCCCACCTCTTCCCAATTATACATGTCTCTTTTACTCTTATTGCTCCATTTACTTTACTATTTTACTCGGAATTACTTACAGTCCAGATAATAGAAGCACCTGGGTGGCTCAATCGATTAAGCATCCAATTTCGGCTGAAGTCATGACCTCCTGGTTTGTGGGTTTGGGCCCCGCGTGGGGCTCTGGGCTGACCGCTCAGGGCCTGGAGCCTGCTTCGGATTCTGTGTCTCCCTCTCTCTCTGCCCCTCCTCTGTTCATGCTCTGTCTCTCAAAAATAAACACAAATATTTAAAAAAAATAAAAATAACTAAAAATAAAAAAGTCCAGATAACATATGCCTCATGAAAAGAGTAGGTTTCAAAAATATCAAAAAACATTATTGCATATTATTGTTCAGCCTACTGGGATTTTTTTAAAAGAATTTAATGTGTATTCTTATCTCAGAGTGATGTCCATGGATAGCTAAAGCTACACATGGATTTATGATCATTATTAGCACTTTGTTCATACTTTACAACACTTACTATTGTATATTATAGTCAACCTCTTAGGTGTCTGTTTCCCCAAATGTTCAGTTTAGAACTTATTGTTTAATAAGTTATTCAAGGGCAAGTACCAGGTCTTATTCATATTTATAGCCCCCTAATCTTGCCAAGAGACGAGAGCCTAGAATAAGTTGAATAACAATTTGTTGAGTGGAAAAAGATGACAGGAAGTCATTTAATTTTGTGTGTATATTTATGCAAAAAATAAACTGGCTGTTGAGTTCTACCCTCAAGAAAATAAATTAAAAAATAGGATAAAATTCTATTTCAGGAATTTTTGAAAGAGACCTATAACCAAAAATATGTCATTGCAGAAGTAGAGAAGCAGTCCCATTGCAAAACTGCAATGCCACCAAGAATAGAAGAAATCTCAGCTTGCCAACAGAACACAACGTGTAATTCACATTTGAATCACTATTCTTGAGGTCAAAATATTTCTCTTCTAGTTTACTTTCTCTCTCTCTCTCTCTCTCTCTCTCTCCATATATACACACTACACATATGCTTCACACATACACAGACAACGTATATGCGTATATACTCTCCTAATTTCAAGTTTATGCTTCATGTCAGTCCGTATAAAATTATACCCAACTATCTCGAGTCACTTTGGGAAGAAAAATAATGGATTACATTAGTTGAGTAACTGATTATTTAAAAAAAATTTTTTTAATCTTTACTCATTTTTGAGAGGGAGAGAGAGAGAGAAAGAGAGAGTGCGAGCAGGGGAGGAACAGAGAGAGAGGGAGACACAGAATCCGAAGCAGGCTCCAGGCTCTGAGCTGTCAGCACAGAGCCTGACACGGGACTCAAACTCATAGACGGCGGGATCATGACCTGAGCCGAAGTCAGATGCTTAACTGACTGAGCCACCCAGTCACCCTCAGCAACTGACTATTTTAATAGCCAACTGAATCTAATCAATTTATTAAGAAGCAGTTATTCAGTCATTCAGTCATTATTCTATTTTATGTAGTTTATCAGGGAAGAGTTTTATTCATCCCTCTCGCCCCCATCATAACCGATTTCTTTCCTACGGATTACTGCTCATTTACCAGCCACCATCTGAGAGAATTGAGAACTGACAATAATGTAAACCTTATAGTGACTATATAGGAAAAAATTTTGTTAAATAAAGAGACAATCTCCCACGTGAAAAATAATAATAACAATTGAAGTGAAGTTGGTTGTCTCCAATCTGATAGTCTAGGCATGCACATAGGCCCACAAGGAGCATTCATTAGTGATCATTGCACACAGACACCCTAATAAGAAATGTAAAAATCTGTGAAGCTGCCCCAAATATAACGTTATGGGTAAAGAATGTTTAGATTCTCTTTTTTGAAGAAGAACATACATACTCTAGTATAAAGTCTGCATGGAAGAGCAAACCTTTAAATTTTCGAAAAACCAATCAAGAAATCAGGTACGATGAGTGAAATTTGGGAAAAGAAATCAAGTAAAATATTTTGATATCTTATAATGTATTATTCAGACAGTCCTTTTCATTGTTTCCAAATTGTAATTGAAATATAAGTATATTAGGGGTGCCTGGGTGGCTCAGTGGGTTAAGCATCCAACTCTCCGTTTCCACTCACGTCATGATCTCACAGTTTTGTGAGTTCGAGCCCCACGTCAGGTTCTGCGTTGACAGTGCGGAGCCTGCTGGGGATTCTCTTTCTCTCCCTCTATCTCTGCCCCTCCCCTGCTCACACTGTCTCTGTCTCGCTCAAAATAAATAAATATACTTAAAAAATAAAAATAAAGAAATAAATTTTAGTATATTAGAGTTTGAAATGGATGGAGGTTAACTTAAAAAATGACATAACTTGCTCAATTTATATATAGTGATTTGGAGTAAAGAAACCTTTATGAACATTACTATTTTAAGAGACAAGATATGTTTTAAAAATATCTTTAAAAACAGGAATGAGATATGATTTGACATTTTTTTTAAATTTTTTTTTTCAACGTTTTTTATTTATTTTTGGGACAGAGAGAGACAGAGCATGAACGGGGGAGGGGCAGAGAGAGAGGGAGACACAGAATCGGAAACAGGCTCCAGGCTCCGAGCCATCAGCCCAGAGCCTGACGCGGGGCTCGAACTCACGGACCGCGAGATCGTGACCTGGCTGAAGTCGGACGCTCAACCGACTGCGCCACCCAGGCACCCTATGATTTGACATTTTATTATTAAATGGGATAGACTGTTTATGGGAAATATATGTGGAGATGACCCAGTTAACATACGCTCCTATAAAGCCCAACTAGATATCCTAGTATGACACACTCTAAGAAGTCCATATATATTTCACACAAAAATAAGCAACCAATGCCAAAAAAATTTACTTTTTCCAGAAGCAACCCAGTATAAAAGTATTGCTATCTTATGAAAGGGCTACTTCAGACCAGTCAGACCTTATAGAAAAGCAGGTTTTTTAAGCAGAAGTCAGGAGGCTTTGGGATATACATTCTAAAGAGAAAATCCTATTCACCAGACTTAAGAGGGTTGTTAGCTCACACACTGGCTTACCCTGTTCCCAAAGAAGCACTGGCATCCATTTTGGATGAACACGTAGTCTTCCATCTTGAATTACTTATCTTTTATAGTCTACTTGGTGAAACTGGAGCCGGGGGAAGTGCCACCTCCAGACTTGATTTCCCCCCACGTCTCTTGTTAGAATAAATCATTGAGACAGTGGCGAATTAGCAAGAAAGTTTTTCTCTTGGTGTTTTGACTTCCTCATATGATTATGGCTGGTTCCATTGCTTTTGAACGGATATTCTCGCTTCTCTATTTCCTAAGAGGTGAATATATTCAATGCATTCATTTTATGAGAAACCTTCCCTCCCCGAGAACATTTTTCAATGCTGGCAACCTTCCTGGAAGCTGAAGAATTCACAAGAAGTAGGTTTTCTTAGTAGCCTAATCACAGCCTGGAAAGAAGTATGCTAATATTTTCACCATGCTTCATCTACCTCACACAACATTATACAGATTGATTTGAGTAGAAAAATCACTCCCAAACTGGAGCTGGAAATGGAGTTAGGAAAATAAACAGGGTTTTTTCTTCACTTTTTAATGTCTTCATTGATATGACCCCCCAAAAAGGAAGATGTGAACACTAAATTCTACCTTCATATACACCAAATACCTTTGATTTGAAACAACACTGGCATTCATCCTTTGGAATTTTCATTAATAGTTAATAGCATTATAGTTTTCATTTATGTACTACATTGTATTATTCCAGTCTATCTAGTCTCTACTGAAGAGACAAAGTAAAATGTTTCTATTTCTATTTATAAATCAGAAATTTAAATCTCCTAAGTTCACTCAAGTTCTCACCAAGATAAAACTAGAACCTGGAGCCACGGTCCCTGAAATGTTTATTCTGTATCATCAAGATTCATTGTTATCTGGACAAATATTAACTTACCGTCTTCAGAGAAAACAACAGGCAATGCAGTTGCTTTGCACACAACGTATTTTGAAAATACACATGCTCATATATTTATTCATATTTCTTTTGTGAGACCTCTAACTAAAATCTTGGAGATTCATTTTTCCTATATGACACAAAATCAACCATCAAGCCATACAGATAATAAGCATAATTTTTTGAGGGTTGCATAAGGCTTTAGGAAAATATTATCATACATACTTACAGACTTTTTTCAAAATATATAACATATATTCAAGAAAAGAAATTCAAATAAAATTATTACATTATGTTCTAATCATAGTACTAATAGTAGAATTTGAAATGGAAGGAAGGAAGGAAGGGAGGAAGGGAGGAAGGGAGGGAGGGAGGAAGGGAGGAAGGGAGGAAGGAAGGAAAGAAGGAAAGAAGGGGGGGAGGAAGGGAGGGAGGGAAGGAGACAGGAAGGGATAGCCTACCTAAGCCTACCTAACCCACTAGGCTTTTTCTAACATCCTAAACTCAGAGAAGGCTGAATTCTGAATTCAATCCAGTCTGGAATGGATGGCTTGAAGAGTGTATCAGCTAAATGTATTAGACTGTGAATAGCAGAAAATACAGAATGCGGTTGTGCAAATAATTTATTTTTATCTCACAGAAAAAATCCACAAGGAGATGCTCGAGGACTGGCGTACTTGTGTAAATATTATCAAGGGATTAGGCTCCTTCTATATGTCAGCTCTACTACCTTCAGTGCGTGGGTATTGTCCTCAGCGTCACCAAGTGGCTTCCCGGCCTACTCCTATCATTTGCTCATTCCAGGTAGGAAGAAAGAGGGGGAAGAGAAGGCAAAGAGCTTCTCCTGGTGGGACTTCTATATGTCATCAGTCCTCACTGTCACATGGCCATTTCTAGCTGCAAGGGAAACTGGCTCTCCAAGTATTTCCCTTTGAGGCCTGCATAGTACAGGAAGGCAATGGGAGAGGGTGTGATTGAATGAATCCACCCAGAGCACCTCCCACAGAATGTTGGACTGTAAGGCCTTTCTAGAAGAGGAAAAAATGAAACAAACCCTCAAAACTAAGTCCCGAGTATAGTGCGAGAAGGGAAATGAAGACAGAAGCACACAATGAAAATTCTACAGGGTGAGTGTTGTTTTCTCTTTGACACTGTAAATCCTAATAGATTAAAATAGACCCAAGTGATATTCAAAGACAGGAAATCTCCAAGAAGCCCATATGAGTGCATATTATGGTCTCGATAAATATTTATTGAGCAACTGAAGGGATGGATCGTAGTCTTGCTTCTGTTGCCAATGTCATTTGCTTATTTAAGCTAAAGTTTTTGTTATGCTGTTCATGTTTCAAAGCGAATTCCTTGAGTTCAGCTCTCTATGGTGAAAGGTAAAAGCTTGATAGTATGCTTTCAATACTGATCACTAGAATTAAATCTGAAAGCCACTCTTACATAAGCCATTAGTGTTAGCATTTGAAGCCTAGAGAGAAACACACTATTCGTTTGTTTTTACTCCCTGATGAAACATTTCTAGAAAATAGATGGCTACAAAATCTCCATTACTTGCACCACTCCTCACTTTACTTTTAATTTCCTTTAAAATAAATGAAGCAGTAACTTTATAATATATCAAGTGAAAAAGTAATGTTGAGCTTTTGCAATGAACTGGACAAAAGCAGCTTTTTTTATTTTTTATTTTTTATGGGAGGGACCTCACCCAACTGATCTCACCTGAGCTGTAGAAAATGAAGGTAGACCATGTAACGTACTAGACAGAGATTGACTCCTTTTCACAGGAAAAGAAAATTCTAAGCTAGGGCTCATGTAATAATCTGAACAAGATGGAAGATTTTCTTGCTAAAAAATAAGAAAGAGAAATTGTGAGTACATAATACGATTTAGTTCTCAAGAAAACAACACCAACTACATAATGTTCTCCATTTCAGGAAACTATTGTCTTAGAAGATAGATTCTGAATGCTGAACAGGGATATGTAATGATTCAATTCCATGCAATCTGCATCTATTGTGTTCCCGCTTTATGGCTGTAGATTGTCATAGGCCAAGGGAAATAGACATGAAACTGCACGACCTCTGCCTTTATATTATTTATAATCTTGTGAGGAAGGAGGGCAGATATAAACAACAAACAGACTGAAGACTGCTATGAGGGTGTTTATGGAGGCACCAAAAAGATACATATAGGCTAATATACCTGGAGGACAAGGGAGAAGATCACAAAAAAGTTGATGGCCCCAACAACCTGGACCCCTGGTATTCTA